>NC_069805.1:11935625-12235625 GCF_027406575.1 Nycticebus coucang | reverse complement strand
CGGCCCTGGCCAAACTGCAACAAAAAAATAGCCAGGTGTTGTGGTGGGTGCCTGTAGTTCCAGCTGCTTGGGAGGCTGAAGCAAGAGAATCGCGTAAGCCCAAGAGTTAGAACTTGCTGTGAGCTGTGTGACGCCACAGCACTCTACCCGAGGGCAGTACAGTGAGACTCTGTCTCTACAAAAAAAAAAAAAAGCAAAAACATAACAACTTTCAACCCCAGATAGTGCATCCAGCTAAACTGAGTTTCATTTATGATGGGGAGAAATTAAATTAATGACATTCACATGTTGAAGAAATTTGCCATAACTAAACCAGTTCTTCAGGATATTTCCAGACCTATTTTCCATAATGACCAGCACAATCCTCTTCCACAAAAGTAAACTCACTCAGAAAATTTGATCAAAATCCATCTTCCACAGTGGTGAAAGGATTAAAAATGTCCACTGGACTTTCAAATAACTCAATACCCAAAATTTTACCAGACTTATTAATATTCTCCATTAATGTGAATGGCCTAAATTGACCTCTAAAGAGGCACAGGTTGGATGACTAGATACAAAACTCAGTCAAGATATTTGATGCATACAAGTATCTCACCTTATTTAAAAAGATAAATATAGACTCAGGGTGAAAGGATGGTTGTCCATATTTTAGGCAACTAGAAATCAGAAAAAAGCAGGTGTTGCAATTCTATTTGCAGATACAATACGCTTTAAATCAACAAAAGTAAGGAAGGATAAGAATGGTAACTTCATATTTGTTCAGGGTAATTCTCAATATGATGAGATTTCAATCATTAATATTTATGCACCCAACCAGAACGTGTCTCAATTTATAACTGAAACTCTAACAGACATGAGCAACTTGATTTCCTCCACCTCCATAATAGTTGGAGATTTCAACACTCCTTTGGCTGTATTTGATAGATTCTCCAAGACAGAACTGAGCAAAAGAAATTTGAGATTTAAACCTAACCATCCAACATTTGGATTTAACTGACATCTATAGAACATTTCATCCCAACAAAACTGAATACACATACCTCTTATCAGCCCATGGAACATACTCCAAAAGCGATCACATCTTAGATCACAAGTCTAACCTCAGTAAATTTAAAGTAATAGAAATTATTCCTTGCATCTTCTCGGACCACCATGGATTAAAAGTTGAACTTAGTAACAATAGGAATCTCCACACGCATTCAAAAACATGGAAATTAAATAACCTTATGCTGAATGATAGCTGGGTCATAGATGAGATTAGGAACCAAATTGCCAAATTTATGGCCCAAAATAACAATGAAGACACGAAGTATCAGAACTTTTGCAATACTGCAAAGACAGTCAGAAGAGGGAAATTTATAGCATTGCAAGCCTTCCTCAAAAGAACCGAAAGAGTGGATCTTAACAACTTAATGGGACATCACAAGCAACTGGAAAAGGAAGAACATTCCAACCCCAAACCCAGCAGAAGAGAAGAAATAACTAAGATTAAAGCAGAATTAAATGAAATTGAAAACAAAAGAATGACACAACAGAACAATAAACCAAAAAGTTGTTTTTTTGAAAAGGGCAATAAAATAGGTAAACCTTTTGGGAAAACTAACTAGGAATAAAAAAAGAGTAAAATCTCTAATTTTGTCAGTCAGAAAAGACTGAGATGAAACAAAAACAGAGTTTCCAAAATTTCAAAAAATCCTTAAAGATTATTACAAGAAACTTTATTCTCAGAAATATGAAAATCTGACCGATTTTCATGGACCAATACTTGGAAGCACGTCTCCTTCCCAGACCTAGCCAGAATCAAGTGGATATGGTGAATACACCTCCATCAAGTCCTAAAATGCATCAACTATACAAAATCTGAAAAAAAAAGCCTAAAACCAGATGTCTTCACGTCAGAATACTACAAAACATTTAAAGAGGAACTAGCACCCATATAACTTAACCTGTTCCAAAGCATAGAAAAAGAAGGAATACTACACAACACATTCTATGAAGCAACATTACCCTGATCCCCAAATCAGGAAAAGATCCAACAAGAAAAGAAAATTATTTACCAATATCACTAATGAATATAGACGCAAAAATATTTAAAAAGATCCTAACAAACAGAATCCAGAAACATCAAACCTATTATAAATCATGACCAAGTCAGTTTTATCCCAGGGTCTCAAGGCTGCTTCAATACACATAAATGTATAAATATAATTCACCACATAAACAAATTAAAAAATAAGTCCATATGATTCTCTCAATTGATGCAGAAAAAGTTTCTCATAATATCCAGTATCCATTCATGATTAGAACAGTTAAGAAAATTGGTATAGAAGGGACATTTCTTAAATCAATACAGGCCATCTACAGCAAACCCACAGGCAATATCATATGGAATGTAGTCAAAGGGAAATTCTTTCCACTCAGGTCAGGTACTATACAAGGTTGCCCATTGTGTACAGTGCTCTTTAACATTGTAATGGAAGCTTTACCCATGGCAATTAGAGAAGAAAAGGTTATCAAGGGTATCCAGGTAGGGTCAGAAGAGATCAAACTTTTGGTCTTTGCAGATGAGATTATTGTATATCTGGAAAGCACCAGGGATTCTACTACAAAACTCTTAGAAGTGATAAAAGAATACAGCAGCATCTCAGTTTACAAAATCAACATTCATAATTTGGTAGCATTTATATATAGCAACAATAGACAAGCTGAAAAAATTTTTAAGGACTCTATTCCATTCACAGTAGTGCCAAAAAAGATGAAATATTTGTGAGTGTATCTAACAAAGTACGTGAAAGATCTCTATAAAGAGAACTATGAAACTTTAAGAAAAGAAATAGCCGAAAATATTAACAAATGGAAAAACATACCAGATTATGTCTCTGACAAAGTTTTAATAACCAGAATTCAAAGAGAACTCAGATGTGGAAGGAAGAAAAGAAGAAGTGAACCCAACACAGGCAAGGCAAGAGACTTAAAGAAAAACTTCTCTGAAGAAGACGGGCATATGGCCTACAGACATATGAAAAAATGCTCATCATCCTTAATCATCAGAGAAATGCAAAACAAAACTACTTCAAGTTATCATCTAACTCCAGGGAGATTAGCAAATAGTGAGCCCTCAAAATGGGAGAAGATATTTAAAATTATGTCTCCAACAAAGGTTTAATAACCAGCACTCACATAGAATTCAAATATATAAGCAAGAAAAGAACAAGTGATCCCAACACAGGCTGGGGACTTGAAGAGAAACTTCTCTGAAGAAGACTGGTGCATGGCCTACAGACATGAGAAAATGCTCATCATCCTTAATCATCAAAGAAATGCAATTCAAAACTACTTTGAGATATCATGTAACTACAGTGAGATTAGCTCATAACACAAAATCCCAAGACCAGACCTGTTGGCCTGGATATGGAGAAAAGTAAACACTTCTACATTGCTGTTGGGAATGCAAATTAATACATTCCTTTTGGAAAGACGTTTGGAGAACACTTAGAGATCAAAAAATAAACTACATTTGCTCCTATAATTCCTCTTCTTGGTACATACCCAAAGATCAATAAGCACATTATAACAAAGATATTTGTACCAGAAGATTAATTGCAACCCAATTCATAATTGCTAAGACCAAAAATCACAGTATAACATGGATTTTTTTTTTTTTTAACAGAAGCTTTATGGCAGTCAGATTCAAAATTGCTAAGTCATGGAAAAAGCCCAAGTGCCCATCAATCCACAAATGTATTAATAAATTGTGGTATATATGCACCATGGAATATTATGCAGCCTTAAAGAAAGATGGAGACTTTACCTCTTTCATGTTTATATAGATGGAGCTGGAACATATTCTTCTTAGTAAAGTATTTTAAGAATGGAAGATTGTGGCAGGCGCCTGTAGTCCCAGCTGCTCGGGAGGCTGAGGCAAGAGAATCACGTAAGCCCAAGAGTTAAGAGGTTGCTGTGAGCCGTGTGACGCCACAGCACTCTACCCGAGGGCGGTACAGTGAGACTCTGTCTCTACACACACACACAAAAAAAAAAGAATGGAAGAAAAGTATCCAATGAACTCAGCCCTACTGTGAAACTAATTAATGGCTTTCATATGAAAGCTAAAACCCAGTAAATACATAAGAATATGGGTAATGGGGAGAGGGAAAAGAGAGTGGGAAGAGGATGGGCAGAGGGAGGGTAATTGGTAGGATTACACCTATGGTGCATCTTACAAGGGTACATGTGAAAGTTAGTAAATGTAGAATATAAATGTCTTAACAAAATAACTAAGAAAATACTATGAAGGCTATGTTAATCAGTTTGCTGAAAATATGTTAAATGGTCTATAAAACCAGTATATGGTGCCCCATGATAGCATTAACTTACACAGCTATTATTTAATTAAAAAATAAAAAAAGTTACCCAAACACAGGAGCGGATGAAAGAAATTTTCCAGCAGGAGCACTCACAACTTCTCAGGCCATAGAATCTGGGCAGAAAACGCCCCACCCCCACTCCAGTGTGTAGCCAAGGAAAAGAGAGAACCCTTGGCCCGGCGACTGTAGTTCAAGCGGCTAAGGCGCCAGTCACATACACCAAAGCGGTCAGGTTGAAATCCAGCCTGGGACTGCCAAACAACAATGAACGCTACAACTAAGCAATGGCTGGGTGTTGTGGCAGGCGCCTATAGTCCCAACTACTTTGGAGGCTCAGGCAAAAGAATCACTGAGGCCCAAGAGTTGGAAGTTGCTGTGAGCTGGCAACAGCTTCAGGCTTTTTCTCAAAAGAGAGAAGGGGAAGGGAAGGGAAGGAAAGACATGGGAAGGAGAAAAAAAAAAAAGAGAGACAACTCTAATTACAGAACAAAACCCACCAGGAATCTGCTAGGATTCATTTATCTGTTGGATAAATGCTGCAGCTATCATTCATTCATCTCCTTGTATTCAGCTCAAGAGAGCTATAGACTAAATGATGACAGTGGCCTGCTGCCTTTCATTTCTACACATCCGAGTAAAAATAAAAATAGTAAATAAATGAAAACCTGGCTTGAAAAGATATAGTGCATGCTAACTGAAATACAAAAAAAAACAAAACAAAATAGGAAAACTACCTTGAGATTCCACTTCCATGAGGTGGAAAGTAGAGGGTGGCTGACAGAGACTGGGGAGGAGGAGTTTGATGATGACAGCTTCAGTTTGGGAAGCTGAATAAGTCATGCAGACTGATGGTAGTTACACAGCAATGCAGATGCACTTAGTCTCACAGAACTACACACATAGAAGCGATCAAAATTGTCATCTTTTAATGCTATATATACTCACCCTCATCAATCTAAAAAGATGTCCAATATGTTTACACTGTGGTCCTGGGCATGAAGAACGAATGTGTCCATGGGCATACAAACATTCACTCACACACTCACCCAGTCACCCTTGCTGAGAGAGTGGAGGGCAGAAGGGGGAACAAACAGCCCCCCAAAATGTGCTTCTTTTTGGTTGTATGTGCATCTACATATGTTTAGCAATACAATTAGCTCAAAGGAAAGGAAATTAAAGAAGGATTGGATCCATGTGCACCAAACCCCCAGAGGTGCTTCTACAGCCAGAACTCCCTAGAAGTGGCAATCACAGAGGACCTGCATTAGGTCACTTTACACAAAGACACAGCAACAATAGAGTGATCCCAATGTAAGGGGACATCTCCCCAACTCTCAGAACTGCAAGAGGAAACCAGACTCATTCTATAGGGTTACCAGTGCAGTAGAACGGCGAGGGAAAAGGCTTGGTGGCTGAGAGTGAAAAGCATTTGCTGACTTGTTACACTCAGGATTAGACTGAGTTCAAGTGGAACACACACCAGTGGTTATTGAGTACCCAAGGCAGGCATACCTCAGATCCCTCAGCCAGCTGGAAGGAGAGTGTAGTGGCCAGGCCACAGGGGCAGTGACCTTCATTTGACTCTGAAAGGTGCTAAGCCCTTGCATGTTTGTCTATTGGAGGGAGTAGTACTGAAGCCCTGTAGGGTCACAAGTGACTGGGTGTGAAAGAGGATCAAAGTAGAGAAAGAGACTCAGTCCCCTGGTCTAACTAGGCTACTTGGTGGGCCTTTCTGACTCCATAGAGCACCTGAGTGAGCCAAATTTGAGCAGCCAGTAGATCTCTGCCATCTAGTTGCTAGAGTCTTTTAAAGTCTTAGTGGCCAGAGATATTTCAACTGTTAGTTGCTAGAGATTTTTTGAACTCTTGAACTGAATACAAGAAGATGAATGAATGATATCAGAAGCATTTATCCACCAGAAAGGCCCTGATCCTAACAGATGCCTGGTGGGTTTTGTTCTGTAATTAGAGCTTTATATTTTCCTCTCTTTCTTTCTTCTTTTTTTTTTTTTTTGAGACAAAACCTCAAGCTGTCACCCTGGATAGAGTGCAGTGACATCACAGATCACAGCAACTTTCAACTCTTGGGCTTAAGTGCTTCTGTTGCCTCAGACTCATAAGTAGCTGGGACTACAGGTTCCCACTACAACACCCAGCCATTGTTTACTTGTAGCTGTCCTTGTTATTTGGCAGGCATAGGCTGGATTCCACCTGCAGCTTTGTTGTATGTCGCTGGATCCTTAGCTGACTGAGCTACAAGACCCAACCTATTTTACTCTCTTTCCATGGCTGCTTACTGGGGTGAGAGTGGGTCGTTTCCTACCCAGATTATATTGCCTGATGAGTTGTGAGTGCTCCTGCAGGAAGATTTCTTTCATCTGCTCCTGTGTTTGGGTAACATTTTTTTTTTTAATTAAATCATAGCTGTGTACATTAATGTGATCATAGGCACCATACACTGGTTTTAAATACCATTTGACAGATTTTCATCACATTTGTTAACATAGCCTTCCTGGCATTTTCTTAGTTATTTTAAGATGCACCATAGGTGTAATCCCACAAATTAGCTTCCCTCCGCCCATCCTGCCCCTTTCCTCCTTTCTCCCCCTTCCCCATATTCTTAGGTTATAACTGGGTTATAGCTTTTATATGAAAGCCATAAATTAGTTTCATATTAGGGCTGAGCATATTGGATACTTTTTCTTATTCTTGAGATATTTAACTAAGAAGAATATGTTCCTGCTCCATTCTTGTCAACATGAAAGATATAAAGTCTCCATCTTATTTTAAGGCTGCATGATATTCCATGGTGTATTTATTAATCCATTTATTAATCCATTTGTGGATTGATTGGAACTTGGGTTTTTCCATGACTTAGCAATTATGAATTGGACTCCAATACACATTCTGGTGCAAATATCTTTGTTATAATGTGATTTTGGTCTTCTGGGTATATACCTACTAGAGGAATTATAGGATTGAATGGCAGGTCTATTTTTAGATCTCTAAGTGTTTTCCAAACATCTTTCATAAAGGAATATGTTAATTTGCTTTCCAACAGCAGTGAAGGTGCATTCTCCACATCCATGCCAACATCTATGGTCTAGGGATTTTGTGATAATGGGCTAATTTTACTGTAGTTACATGGTATGTCAAAGTAGTTTTGATTTGCATTTCTCTGATGATTAAATGGATGAGCATTTTCTATATATGTCTATAGGCCGTGCACCTGTCTTCTTCACTGAAGTTTCTCTTCAAGTTCCTTGCCCAGCTTGTGATGGGATCACTTGCTCTTCTCTTGCTTATACCTTTGAGTTCTCTGTGGATTCTGGTTATTAAACCTTTGATGGAGAAATAACCTGCAAATATCTTCTCTCATTCTGAGGTCTGTCTGCTTGCTTTATTTATTGTGTTCTTGGCTGTGCAGAAGCTTTTTAATTTGATCAGGTCCCAGTAGTGTATTTTTGAAGCTGCTTCAATTGCCCGTGGTGTCTTCCTCATTAAATATTCGCTCAGACCGATTTCTTCAAGAATTTTCCCTGCACTTTTTCTAGTATTATTATATTTTCATGAGTTAGGTTTAAATATTTAATCCAGTGAGAATCTATCTTAATTAATGTTGAAAGGTGTGGGTCCAGTTTCAATCTTCTACAGGTTGCCAGCCAGTTTTCTTCACTGAATGTTTTTAATTGGTTTGTCAAAGATCAAATAGTGGTAAGCAGCTCCGTTCATCTCTTTGTTCTCTATTCAGTTCCATACATCTACCTCTCTGTTTCATGTTAGTACCATGCTGTTTTGATCACTATTGATTTATAGTATATCTGAGGTGTGGGAGCATGATTAATCCTACTTTATTTTCATTTCTGAGTATGGTCTTGGCTATTGGATGTTTTTTCTGATTCCATATACAGAGAAATAATTTCTGTTCAATATTTTTAAAGTATGACAGTGTAGCTTCAATAGGGATCACATTAAAATTGTATATTGCTTTGGGTAATATGGACATTTTAACAATGTCAATTCTTCCCAGCCCTAGGCCTGGAATGGTTTTCCATTTGTTAACATTTTCAGCTATTTCTTTTCTTAGAGTTTTGTAGTTCTCTTTATATAAATCTTTCACATCCTTTGTTAGATACACCCACAAATATTTCATCTTCTTTGGCACTACTGTGAATATAATAGAGTCCTTAACTGTTTTTTCAGCTTGACTATTGTTGGTATATAAAGGCTACCGATTCATGAATGTTAATTTTATAACCTGAGACACTGCTGTATTCCTTGATCACTTCTAAGAGTTTTGTAGTGGAATCCCTGGTGTTTTCCAGATATACAACCGTATCATCTGCAAAGAGAAAAAAATTTGATCTCTTTTGACCCTATATGAATACCCTTGATCGCCTTTTCTTCCCTACTTGCCATGGCTAAAACTTCCACTATAATGTTAAAGAGCAGTGTTGATAATGTGCAACCTTGTTTGATTCCTGACCTGAGTGGAAAATATTTCAATTTAACTCCATTCCATACGATGTTGGCTGTGGATTTGCTGTAGATGGCCTCTATCCATTTAAGAAATGTCCCTTCTAGAGGAATTTTCTTAAGTGTTCTGAACATGAAGAAATGCTGGATATTATCAAAAGCTTTTTCTGCATTAATTGAGAGAATCACATGGTCTTTGTATTTTAATTTGTTTATGTGTTATAAATTTTTTTTGTTTATGTTTATCCATAAATCTATAAAAATAGATTTATGGATATTGAACCAGCCTTGAGCCTCTGGGATAAAACTAACTTGGTTATGATGTATAATTTGTTTGATGTGTTGCTTGATTTAGTTTGTTAGGATTTTGTTGAATATTTTTGCATTGATATTCATTAGTGATATTGGTAAATAATTTTCTTTTTTTGTTGGATCTTTTCCTGGTTTGGAGTTCAGGGTGATGTTTGCTTCATAGAATGTGTTAGATAGTATTCCTTCTTTTTCTATACTTTCCAACAGGTTGAGTAATATAGGTACTATTTCCTCTTTAAAAGTTTGCTATAATTCTGACATGAATTCATCTGGTCCAGGGATTTTCTTTTTAGGGAGATTTTATATGGTTGATGCTATTTCAGAACTTGATATAGGCCTGTCCATCATTTCCACTTGATTCTGGCTAAGTCTTGGAAGGTGATGTGCTTCCAAGTATTGATCAATTCTGAGAATAAATTTTCTTGTAATATTCATTATTATTTTTTTTTAATTTCTGAGGAGTCTGTTGTTATTTCCTCTCTGTCATTTCTGACTGATAAAATTAGAGATTTTACTTTTTTTTTTTTTTTCCTGGTTAGGGTAGCCAAAGGTTTATCTATTTTATTGACCTTTTAAAAAATAACGTTGTGATTTATTAATCTGCTGTATAATTCTTTTGTATTCAATGTCATTTAATTCTACTGTAATTTTTTTTATTTTTTTTTCTTCTACTGGGTTTGAGTTGGAACGTTCTTCCTTTTCCAGTAGCTTGAGATGTCCTATTCAGTTATTAAAATCCACTGTTTCAGTTCTTTAAGGAAGGCTTGCAGTCTAATAAATTTCATTCTTAGGACTGCATTTGCAGTATTCCAGAGGTTCTGATAATTCATGTCTTCATTCTCATTTTGTTCCAAAAAATTGGCAATTTTCTTCTTAATCTCATCTATAACCCAGCTATTTTTCAACATAAGGTTAACTTCAATGTTTTTGTATGCATGTGGAGATGCCTGTTGTTACTGAGTTTGACTTTTATTTAATTTTGGCCCAAGAAGATGCAAGGATTAATTTCTATTATTTAAATTTACTGAGGTTAGACTTGTGACCTAAGATGTGATCAATTTTGGAGTATGTTCCATGGGATTATGAGAAGTATACGTATTCCATTTTTTTGGGATGAAATGTTCTGTAGACATCTATTAAATCCAAATGTTGGGTGGTTAGATTTAAATCTCAAATTTCTTTGCTTAGCTTCTTCTTGGAGGATCTATCCAACACTGCCAAAGAAATGTTAAAATCTGTGACTATTATGGAGCTGGAGGAATTCAAGATGCTCTTGTCTGTTAGCATTTCTCTTATAAATTGAGTCACATTCAGGTTGCATGCATAAATATTAGTAATTGAAATCTCATCATATTGAGTATTACCCTGAACAAATATGAAGTGACAATTCTTATCCTTCCTTACTTTTGTTGGTTTAAAGCCTATTGTATCTGAAAATAGAATCACATCACTTGTGTGTGCATTTTCTAGTCTCTGTGCTCCACCCAGGCTGGTACTGCCTCAGGCAAACCCTTTACTCACAGGGCCTGCATTTCCATCCCAGATCTGTTCTGCCAGTGGTTGTCACCTGAGAAGATGCCCAGCCTCCTCTGTTTTCCCAGAGAGACAGGGGTTGTGACTTTGGAATCCAGTGGTGAGCCCGTTTGTTGCCAAAATCTGCTGCTGCTTTGCACCTTGGGGCACTGCCACTCTGGCGTGGTTTCCTCTCACCTGACCATCCTCTCCTCACTCCCATGCTGCCGAATCAGCCCTGGCCAGCAGCAGATGATGCCCTTGTCCACACCTCTCAAGAAAACACCCAAGAATATGGATCCCTGGGGGACAGGCCTCCAGACCTCAGAGTGAGAGTGAAGGGGAGTTCTGGGAGCTCAGAATTTCAGAGAGAGAACATATACAGTTTTACACAGGTTCATGCCTGGTAGTAGAGTGCCATGACACCCTAGTAAGGGAAGTAGGTCCAGTCTGTAGAGGGTCTCTCTTGTGGAGTATAAAGGGAGGACTTTTAGTACTCTGCTCATTTGTTTATAAGTACTCTGAGCCTTTCTCATGAGGGAGGGTGCTCCCTGTTGCTTGGTGATGGATTTTGTACCTTTTGTTTGTTTGTATCTTTGGGTTTGCAGCTCACCTGGGCAAGGTTGATGTGCTTTCTTTGACCTTCTCTCTTTCACCAGCTCTAATTCCCCAGTACTTGCTAACTTTCTGTCCTTTACCTCTACTCCTGGATGGGAGTATCTGTGGAAAGCTGGCTTCAGTCAGCCATCTTGTCTCTGCCTTGCCCAACTGTGTTTGGGTAACTTATTTATATGTCTATCTCCGCAGATCAATTGGTGTCTCTTTGGGAAGAATGATTATGGATCACTACCCTTGGGGATCCTGTGAGCTCCTTGAAAGACAGAGGGATTTTTAATCTGTTCCTGTGTCTTTGAGCATGGCTGTTGACCCTGGGAGGAAATGAGTTATTATAGAGGTGAAAGGGCGGGTCATGCCTGATGGTCTGGGAGTACCTCAGCCTTCTCAAACTAGCCTAGGGAGTGGCTGTTATTTTCCTCACTTGACTGTTTAAAAATGAGGGGATTCATGTGGAATAATGTCCAAGGTTTTCCAAATATGCCAGTTGGGGCCTAGACTGCAGGACCTTTTGTCTCAAAAGCACGTGTTATAATATTTTCCACTAAATGAGTATCCCTGGCATCAGAAATAGAATAGATTCACACTCCATGTATTTGGGGATGAAACAGAACTTTTAATGTTTTTCACCCTCATGAATATTATTTCTCTGAGACACTATTCTTACATTTTTAAAGTGCAGAAAAAGCAGCATTTCAATCTTTTTTGAAGTGCAAAAGTAGATAGATCACTGTGTGTGAACTTGGACTCCCCCTGAGACTTTCAGTAACATGTAGGAGTCTTTAACTTAAAGCAGATGTTCTATTGTGCCTGAAATTGTGTTCAGTGCTCAAATGAGGCAATAGTCACTGAACTTGTCATGTATCTGGTGAACCCTGGTAACCACTGCGGATGTTCTGGTGCACTAAGAAACCACCAAAGCAGCTTTGCAGAGAGCACTAGGTTTGGGTCTGTCCTACTGCCTTGGAATGATCCAGACTGGCACCTAGGTGGGTAAAGAGAGAATACTTTGCTCAGAGGGAACACTGCAGATTTTGTGGCCCTTATGCTTTTTCTTTGTTCCTGGACCCTATTACCATTAGATATCTGCTCATTTCATTGTTCCCTCAATGGGTGAAAGGGATGGATGCAACCACTGTGTGCCCCCCACACCACATATTATTACTTTTCTACATTTGTATGCATTGCTAGGTTCTGTTTTTAGACACAGAGACTCAAGCTGTTGCCCTGGGTAGAGTGATGTGGCATCACAGCTCACAGCAACCACAAACTCCTGGGCTCAAGTGATTCTCCTGCCTCTGCTTCTAAAGTAGCTAGGACTACAGGCGCAAGCCACAACGCCCATTTGTTTGCATTTTTTTCTTTGTTTGTTTTTGGGTTGTTTTTAGTTGCAGTCACCATTGTTGTTTGGCGGGCAGGGCTGGATTTGAACCCCCAGCTTAGGTGTATGTGGCTGGCATATTACCCACTTGAGCCACAGGCATGGAGCCTCATTGCTAGGTCTTAATCTCTGCCTTCACTGCTCTGAGTTACAGAGAACAAACAAATATCTACTCTATGCAAGTCAAACAACAGCTTGCCTTGTTTAACCAATTTTTAGCACTTTCAGAAAAAAATACATAAATATGTCTATATATACATATTCTGAACATTCAAGTATATTTTTTAACTATCATATTTTTAAAAAGTTATGTGTGGCATAATAATAGTCTTGGTAAATTTTAAGGCAATGTGTCCAATGTGGGAGCCCCCCAGCCATGTTTGCTATTTCAGTTTAAATTCATTTAAGTTGAATGCAATTAAAAATTCAAAGCTTCTATCACATTAGCTTAGTGGTTCTTTCATTAGAGGTGATTTTGTCCCTCCAGTCTGCAGGATAATGTACAGGGACACTGGGGAAAGGGCATTACTGGCAGCTGATGGATGAGGGTGAGGGACAGACACAGCTCAGTAATACACAATGGGCAGGATGTCCCACCACAGGGAAGCCTCTGGCCCCAAAGTTCAACAGTGCCAAAGGGAAGAAACAGTGCTGGCCTTCGAGTGCTCAGTGTGTGTGTTTGCCAGAGGCTGCAATATTTTCTGGATGGTATAGACATACAGGGTGCACCTTTTATAGAATTGGACAGGAAAAACTGTCTGCCAAGAGAGAGAAGAATGAAGTGCACCTAAAGGGAGGAAGCAAGAGAGTGGGGAAGTGATATTCTTACGAAAATAAAGTTCTTTGAATGGGGTGCGACAGGTTCCAGATTTCTTTCCTATAGACAAGTCTGTCTTTGGGTTTGGAAAATGTGACTGTAATGGGAGTCACACTATTAGTAACAATGATAGTGCTCACTATTTGTGTGGTGCTCTTTGACTGACTTTACCATAAATTGTCTAATTAATTTTTGCAAGACTCTCTAATTTTTGCGAGAAGCTCTCCTTTTCATGGATTATGAAAATGAAAGTGGAAGCAATTTTTTCTGGCTTTTGTAAATAAATGAATGTACTGAGGGTGCAAAAAAATGTAGACATGTTTTAATAAAGTGAAGCATGTATTAAAATGCTGATACTCATTTTAATAATGAAAGATGAACACAAGTCTCATTTGACTTCTGCAATTATAAGAGGTGCTCAAAATGGTTACCAGGGGTGCCCAGACACTTCTGATTACAGCAAACAAAAGTAATAACAGATAACAGCTCTTAAGATGGGTATATGTTTTGTTGGCACCATGGTATTGTTAAAAAGAAAACTGGGTAGAACATGTCCATGTAAAGGGTGTGAGAAACCCCTGTCTTCTGACTTGTGAGTTTTCATCTTTCTCAAAGTCATCACTGTTGCTTCTTTGGTAAAGTTTCCAAAAATAAAAGAGGTGAACAAGCAACATTAGAAATAGATCAACACTCAAAACCCCAAATGTTTTTTATATCCCAATTTCCACAGTTACTCTTCAAAGTTTGTGAAATAAATTTATAAAGAATATGTGATACTTTGTCCCTCACTGAACATGAATATACCAGGTATGGATCTTCACGAATTCACAGATCACTCTTCTACTCAAAGTTCTCATTAAAGAAGAGAAAAATGCCATACCCTCCCACACTACAGTAGAGATTGACACACACATTGCAGTCTTTTATGGACAGTATTGGAATTTTACTTTTCATCTTGGGGAAGAACATTTTGTTTGGACAAATTTATGCAAATTAAGATAATATAATGCATGAATCTTAGGTTTTATTCCAGCTTCCATTTTACAAATAAAAGTTGGAGATATGTTTAAGCAGTCTTTCAGTAGTTATGCTATCTTAGCCAGATGCGCTACTTTGGAGAGAAAATTGAAGTATGTAATATTGAACCAGATATATAGGAACTCTATGATCTAATTCTGTAATCTGAAGGCCAGCTAGTATACAGGTAAACAAGCTGGATATTTGGGTTAAATAAAAGTACAGATCAGTCAAATTAGCTTTTGCTTACACAAGTAAGAAATACAAATTAGGAAACTCCAGGAGAGACTACTTTTAACTGTTTCTAGAGCATATTGTTGAGACAGAAACATAACATTTTAGAGGCCCATTAAATGGTTTTCTTAAGTTACATTTCTTGATGGTTGCATTCTAGCAGTGTTATTTTCAACTCCACTTTTAGAAAGAGACTGTTGTTATTATTTTCCAAGTTTGATTATGGTCTGGGGGTGGACTATCTTTAAATAGGTCAACAGAGGAAATGCTTTCTGATGAAGTGACCACCCGGCCTTTCTCAGAGTAAAGTAGTGAGGAGGCCTGAGGAGATGCTGCTTCTCTGTGCTGGGAGATGCGTACCACGTATTGGTCAATTATATATTTCCATGTGTTCTCCCTGTGAAAATTTGGAATACATTATGTTGCAAAATAATTTAGAGCTTCTCTGGCTCTCAAATTTTGAAAGAAAATTTGTGCCAGTTGAATGTCCCCAAATTCAAAGCTTTTGGGTTTTGAGACCTTCATTTCTTACATGGGATGTACAGTTAGCCAAAGTGTACTAAACTCAATTCTAAACCTTTTCCACTAACTTCTGTAACAAATTTCAGGTGCAATTTGAGAAGAATAACTCTTCACTGAGAGGGGCTGCACTAAAGCTGATTTCCTATAATATTAGGTGCAGGTGGTTCTGTGGAAGGAAGACAGGACTGAAGGCAGAACACAAGTGACCTAGGAGAGAGGTTAAAAGCATCCACACTGCAAATTGCAGGAGAACATCCATTTGGAGTTTCTCTGTGGGTCATGGGTTCCCACACATTTCTGGGGTGAGTTGGATTTTTGTGTGTATGAATTACCATTGTCTATGAATAAGCCATGTGTTTTTTATTACAAATCGCACACTTAATTGCATGTCATTTTATCTTCCTTGCCATTCAGAGTATAAAAATGACGTAAAGCAATACCACCCTTCAATTGGGTCCATGTGTAATTTTAAGAGATTTTTCTTCTATTAGCGAAACTTACTGATTTTATAATTCTGCCTTTCCTGAATCACAGTAAAGCAGACCAAATAGGCATTTCTCTTCATTTCTTAAAAAAAGAAAGAAAGAAAACTTCATAAGAATGCTGTTTCTAAAAGATAAAATATTGTATACATTGGGGAAGTATTTTGTGCAGTTTTTCAGATGTTTACATATTAATTCTGCTTCTTGTTTGTCTATGTTGTTGAAATGAAGGGGACTCTTCCTTTCAGAGTTTTCTTCTATGTTAAAAAAAAATAAATAAGTAAAAGTCCAGATGATGAGTTTTTGTCATGAAGAAAGAAGCCTGGGTGACAGAGTGAAACTTTATCTCAGTAAACACACAAACAGAAAAGCAGTATTTAGAAAAGTGAACAGAAATGTGGTTTGCAACTTTCTACAAATATCCCAGTGTCTGCCTTTTACTTGCCTTGACCTGTGTTTCTAGAAACACATATTTGAATTATAAATGTTTAACAGTAAGCAATTCTCATTCACAGAGATGAAATTACGACCCTTCTTTAAACAATGAGATCTTTCATAACTACCTCATAAGGTGACCCTCTAGTATTTCACTTCTCATTTTTTCTGTGGCTAAGGTGGGATGATGATTTCTCACGGGTGCCCTGTGAAGTATAGTTCTCCAGATTCACCCTATTTGCCTAAATTACATTAAAAAAAGAAAAAAGCTGTTCTCCACCCAAGGTCTTCTCACATCCCCTTTTGAACTATATATGCTTACATATTAAGAGAAGGATATTTTCCCTTTCTACAACATGAGAAAGGTGATGTAAATATTTAGGGAAGGCATACATGCTGGTGCTGATGTATTTCTTCCTTTGAAAATATCAAATAAACCATTTATTCATTCATCTGCATTTTAATTTAATTAATTTATTTATTTATTTTAACTTATTATTTAATTATTTAAATTATTATGTCCCAGAGCCTTTCGATTATTTTTGACAGACCCTGACTTGCTGGAGCAGAATTGATACAATAAACACAGAAAGACCCAAGAAGTGTGGAAGACACACATTTCAATGACAAAAGCATGTTTTATTTATGTCTGCATAGGCTATGACAAGAAAGACAGGACATGTGATGAAAAAGTCCTCCAAGGATGTGACATTTTGAACGCCATGATTTTCTAGACAAAGAGAAAAGCTTGTACAATGGCCCTGAGGTGGGGAAGATCTTAGAGAATGGGAAGAAGCTGGGTGGTGACAAGAGACATGCCCACAAGAGCCTTAGAGAATAACTCATTTATGCTCTCAAGTGAGGCCAGAGGTATGCAAAGTACAGGAGGAGAGGATCCATGAAGACTGGGGACAGTTAAAGAGGGATGTGGGGTGAGACCAAGAGAGCCAAGCCAGGACATACAGGAAGAGCTCGACAGGGACAAGCGTGGACATTGGATAGACAAAGAGGGCCAAGCTGTGAACTTCAAGAGAGATTTAGTTGGCCAAGAAGGACTTCGTGAGAGAAGAAGACAGCCGAACGTAGATGTCGGGGAGTGAAGAAGGGGATGAACCTGATAGTGGGAGTGATTAAGAGGGTCGAGTGTGCAGGTCAGAGAGACAAACATGGCCGGTGACTGGACGTCTGGAGAGATGAAGGGGTGGAGCGTGGACAACGGAAAGACCAAGAAGGCCCAGCATGAAAGTCGGAGAGGGGAAGAAGTCCGAGCACGGACTTCAGGGTGAGAAGAAGTGGGCCGAGCCCCGTTGTGAGAGAAATGAAGAGGGACTAGCGTGGACGTTGGAGAGACAAGAAGGGTGAATATAGAAGTCGGAGAGATAAAGAGTGGTGAACCTTGTCCTAGGAGAGACATAGAAGGCCTGGATTATCACTGAACTAACATAAATAGCAAAGCGGACCTAGTATGCATTTCTTTCCATATCTTAAAAAAAAAAAAAAAAAAGTATACTGTTTTCTAAAGGATGAATTGGTTTAGATGTCAGGAAGTGTTTTGTGCACTGTTACTAGAGGTTTGCATGTTAATTCTGCTTCTTCTCTATCCTGTAAAAAGGAAGGGGCTTCCTTCTTTCTGAGATTTCTTGCCTCAGACATCTCCCAGGGCAGGTGCCATTTCCTCCCAGTGTTTGAGTCCTTGAATACCCACCAAGCAGGGATCTTCTCTGCCCAGTCAAGGCCTCCATACAGGCAGGTCAAGCTGCCTCCCTGACACACTCAGTATTTCACATCTTCCAGCCTGATAGGGCCCCCTTGAGGGTGTTTATAGGGTTCACAGACACAACCAGATATGCCTGAGCTTGTCCTCTCACCCCAGGGTTCACTTCCAAGTCAGGAAATCAGAAATGTTACAGGAAGACAAGGCCCAATAGAGAGAATGAATACCTGAAGTCTGTGTTGAAAAGAGGAAAGGCTTTATTCCAGCCAGTTTGTAAGAGTCTCAAAATGGCTGTGCTCCTGGACTGGCTAAGTCTTCTCCTTTCACCCCTAGTCATAAAGCTGTGGCCCACTGGTACCTTTCTAACTAATCAGTTTCAATCAAGCTGGAGAAGTGGACTCTGTGTTTTATAAAAGCAGAAGCAAGCATTGGTTTTCAGATCTCAGAAATTTAAGTTTCTATGAATTCCTAAGAGCTGAGTTACGGGGGAGGATATCTCAGCTGTGTCCTTCAGCCTTCTTTACTCTGTTCTCTTAGTTTTTCCAGGTACCCTCTCTCAAAAATAAGCAGTCACATTTGTCAATCTGTTCTTATGAGTTCCGTTTCAAAGATTATATAGATACATATATATTGTTTTTATTTTTGTTGTTTTTCTTTTTTTTTTTATTGTTGGGGATTCATTGAGAGTACAATAAGCCAGTTTACACTGATTGCAATTGTTAGGTAAAGTCCCTCTTGCAATCATGTCTTGCCCCCATAAAGTGTGACACACACCAAGGCCCCACCCCCCTCCCTCCATCCATCTTTCTACTCCCCCCCATAACCTTAATTGTCATTAATTGTCCTCATATCAAAATTGAGTACATAGGATTCATGTTTCTCCATTGTTGTGATGCTTTTGGTTGTTTTTCATTTTTGCAAAGGCAAGAGTGTGAGCTTGGAAGTACAAGAGGTATTGTTTCAACTGTTAGTTCTCACTAGGATAGATACTCCTTGTGGTATCATGGTAAAGGTTCTAAATTCTCAGAACTTAATTTTTAGAGTGTTTTAACAAGGTGGGGTGATAATTCCTATTGATTGTGGTGGTGTCAGGAGAATGAGCATTCAAATCAGCTTGGGTGGCATATGTGGGTAGAAGGTAGAGGAGGATGAGGAGTTGTGCAAGAGACTACACTTGAGTAACAAACTCAGTTTTTGTGTTTAAGAGATGCAGAAAAAGGGTAGTGCCTGTGGCAGAGTAGGCACCAGCTACATATACCGAGGGTGGTGGGTTCATGCCTGGCTCTGGCCAAACAGCAACTAAAAAATAATTGGTTGTTGTGACAGGCCCCTGTAGTCCCAACTGTTTGAGAGGCTGAGGATATAGAATCAGCTAAGCCCAAGAGCTGAAAGTTGCTGGGAGCTGTAATGCCATAGCACTCTACTCAGGGTGACAAACTGAAACTCTGTCTCAAAAAAAAAGGGGAGAGAAAGATTGATAGATGCAGAAAAAGTCAGTACAGTGATATATGGCCAGGCCCCCAACCATGTTCTTCAAGGTGAAAAGCAATGTGGATTTTCTCAGGCTCCACAGTTTGCCAGCCGATTCACGATTTCAGTTCCACTGACATTCTCTGGTCCAGTCTCATGCTAATGAATAAGGTCAAAATTAAGTCCTGTCTGGTTATGTTTGGAACAATCTCAGGCCCTCAAAAGTCACAATGAATTTGTGTGATCCTTTATATTTAGATAATCCCAAGTCTTCATGAAATACCATTAGACTTTGCAGGTGGTACAGACTGAAAGTGGTGGTGGTTTCTCAGAAATATCTAGTAGTGGGCAGTGGTGATGTAAGCTCACATTACCACTTTCCTAGTCTGTATCCCTAAGGATTTTCCAGCACCATGAGGTGATGTAAAAGGTAAAAATTCATGTCTGATGTGGGGTAAGTGCTCACCAAATGTCAAATTCCTTAGAATCCAGATAGAAGGTCCATCATAAAGCGAAACCCTGACTTAAAGCAGAGTATTTTTCCAAATTATTGGCTGCATTTCCTCACTCCTTGATCGTTTTGGAGTCCTTAAAACTTTATCTAAAAAGGTAACATAATTTTTATACATGGTAACACATAGCTAAGAGCTACCCAGCAAACTCCATATATTTTCTTCATTCCTTTAAAGTTGTTGAAGTTTTCCCTTGCTCAAAAGGTATGGGAACAGTAGGCAAATAAAAACTGTTTGTTTGTGGGAGTGAATAAATGAAGTCTCATAATAGAATTTTATTTAAATTACATAAGGATCCCATAAAAATGTATTTTTAAGATCAGTGTCATCTGATAATTTCCTGACATGCCTATTTTTATTATTTGATTAGCTGTTTTCTTTTTTCTTTTGTTTTTGAGACAGAGCCTCAAGCTGTCACCTTGGGTAGAAAGCCATAGCATCACAGCTCACAACAAACTCCAACTCTTCAGCTCAGACTCAAGTGATTCTCCTGCCTCTGCCTCCCAAGTCTCTGGGGGACTACAGGCACCCACCACAACATCTTGCTATTTTTTGCTTGTATCCAATATTGTTGTTTAGCAGGGCCTGGCTGGATTCGAACCTGCCATCTCAGGTTATGTGACTGGTACCTTAGCCATTTGACCCACAGGTGCTGACCCTGATTAGCTGTTTTCTAAAAATGATCTAGTCAGGATAATTTGTTTTCCTAGCAAAACAATATTCTGTACTATTCAATTTGGCTGAGTGCCCATTTAGTTTGGAGAACAATAAGCAGGGGGAGAAAATGGTAAACAGGATATAGGGCTATCTACTGTAGATTCTGCCAGGAACCAGCTTTGCTTAGATTAAACTCCCCTCCCCTCCCCTACTTTCCTGGGACAAGAGTAGAACTGAAATCACCAAAGCGACCTGCATAATGGTAAACAGCATCCAGGTCTCCTCTCAGAAGGCCAGAAGAGAATAGTTGTATCCTACTACCATGTAAATAGTGTGAAGTCAAGAGCCTGGCTTTTATTCAACCCTGTTTCAAAGCATGCACTTGTCCACAGTTAGTAGGGCATAGATTTGTCTTAAAAATCTCAGAGACTATTGTAATTTTTTTTTCCTTTTCTTGACTAGTCAACAAAAGTAGCAAAAAGGGTTGAAAAGAGTAGAACAAAGCGTTCAATCTGTAACTTACTGTGAATAATCAAGTGAGATGCTCACTATCTTCAAACTAGCCTGTGCCATCTATTTAGAACAAGTTTTAAGGACTCCAAAATGATAAAGATGTGCAGGAAATGTAAAAACAGACTAGCCTGTGGAATTGTGCTCCACCCAACCAAACTCTAAACCTAAACCAGAAACAATTTGTAAAGAGGATAGACTTAGGCTGTGTTATTACCAGAGGGATTTTTGTTTTATTCCATTGGCTTTTGTTTTGAAACTGCTGCATCTGCATATATTTATTACCTTAACTGTGGTAAGGGAATCAAGGGTGCACTCATCAAATCATTCACCTTAAGCATGCTGCTTTGGTTGTTTGGCTAACTGTTTTCTATACATCAACAGCACCACAATAAACCTCTTTCATACACACGCACACACAACCCTGTGGTTTCACTTATATACTAGTGTTTGCCTGAACACAGTGCATAAATTTGGAGGTTTTACACATTACAAAACTGTTCAACTATCACCACGAACTAACCCAGGGCAACAGATGATTTGCATCACAGTCACAACGTGTCAGAACTACAATAGCTCATATAGGCTGTTTTGGATGAGTGATGTAATTAAAAAAAAAATTCAAATCCTATTCCTTAACTTATTCCAGGGGTGTTGAAAGATAATTTTAAACATGTAAGTAAGCTGCCATCACAGAGCAGCCTGGAAGGGAGGAAGACACAGTGAAAAGTTCTGTGGAACTGTCAAACTGGAGATTTAATAGGAGAAACCTATAGTGACAGGAATTTCAGTTCTGGGCTTCTAGGTGTAGTAAGTAAAATTTGTTTATCTTAAGTGCACTTGTGAATTAATATAAGAAACCGAAAATTGTAGTAATATCAGTTCTCAGCTTCGAGTCTAGAAAGTAAAGTTAGTTTTTCTCACATTTTGGAAGTGCAGGGTAGAATTGAAATTCTCACTTTCCTGATTTCCTTCGAGTCAGGATTGTAGAGTGTGTTCAGACCAGTGTTTTACCGAAGTAAGGCGACATCTTTCCTCCTCTGGGTTTATCTACCTCCATCCTTAGGAGAAGCTCATTCCCACATCCTTTTTCATCCTCTTTTTGGGCAACCATACTTAACTTGTGAGACTGCTTCTTGTGCTATGCCATGAAACTCGGATGGGACAGCTGAGGTTGGAGAAGAGGGCACTTCTGGGTGGTAAGCTAATGATCATTTTTCTCCAGGCTTGTGGTCAACTCCCAGGTAGGAAGGTCCTGGGACCATGAGGCTTGAGCCGTGAGTCTGTAGTTGATAACTGAGACTTGGACTGCCTTTTGCTGGTATTGCACATTTGAGTGGTCCTAGATGTGCTTGTTGAGCTTTCTCAATCGATGCTAAGTGTTCCCCAACAAGGTTTTCAAAGGTTGATGATTTCCGCGGGGTCTCGGTTGTCTTGGGTTGGCCTCTCCCCTCTGGCAGAGGTATCACTTGCTTACAAATGGACAAGACTAACTAGGTGGAATGACCCTTTATCCTCAGAGTAATTATTTCCCGGTAGCAGTTCTTGCCTTCTGAAAATTAGGATGCATTTTTGCATTAGTACAGTAGAATTTCTGTGAAAGCCTGATGTTCTTTCTAGACCCTAAGTCCCAGGAGCACTTGAACTTGTTACAGTACTGAAGCATTGGATGCTGTAGAAACTAATGCATGTGTTCCTAAATTTTACCATATTTGCTTCATAAGTAATTATTACAGACCTACAACTGCTTGCTCTCTCCTATTCACAGTGCTTATTGGTAAGGATTTGAACAGAAATTCCCCTTGGATTCTTTCCTTAAGGTCCTCAACGAAAAAGTCATAAGTCCTGTTCAGAAAGCGTGGGTCAAATAGACTTTTTCGCCTATTCCTCCCTCACCTTTGAACCCTGGTGTGTGACCCCTGATTTCCCTGAGAACCAACATATGCCATCATTTAGCAACTGCTTATCAGGAGCCTAAATACATGCCAGTCACCTATGTGTTTATAAAAGATAAGCAGTAACTTCACCACATTGTGTACAACGACACACTGAGCCTGTGCACAGGCTGAGGGAATGACCATTGTTCACCCCCAGTTCCTTATAATACTAAACCCCTAACCTAGGAGTGACTTGCCTGACATTTTTGTTCCTGGGATGTATCTACTGGCATGATTTTTCACTGTACTTGTGTGCCCAGTACTCAACTGTAAACATGTGATGGTGTTCACTTTCCTCATGTATTATTTTCATCTTCATGAACTTACTGAACATGTTGGTCTGGGAGGTGTATTTGAAGCATTCTATGTCCCTCCCCATCCAGCAGATGCATCTCCTGTAGTAAATTCTTTCATCTTTGACAATCCCTATGGCTCAGTTGCTGGCTTTCTTTGTGGTGAGAACCATGAATATCCCTTGTGGGTTTGTTAAGATATCCTTGAATTAAAGGGGATTTCAAAAATTTAACACAAATTTTTACTAGATTAGTAACAGGAGTATAGGGCTGGGTAATAGAACAATACAAAAAATGGACCAAAAAAAAAATTTAAAAGCTGTATCAATTTGGAACTCTAATCAGTGCAGAACCTGTATGTAACAAACACATTGGTATAAACATAAAAGAGCAGGTGACATGATCCCTGAGTCTACATATTAAAGAGAAATAACTAGTGAGTATAGAGTTTCCTGTTCAGTGATGGAAAAGTTTAGTACCACTGAATTACGCACTTCAAAATAGTTAGTTTTATATGGTGTTGTATTTACTTTAAAATTCTAGATAATGGGCAGTGCCTGTGGCTCAAGGAGTAGGGCGCCGGTCCCACATGCCAGAGGTGGTTGGTTCAAACACAGCCTGAGTCAAAAAAAAAAATAATAAGTAACACTTATGATTAAAATAAACCATAATTTGGTTTCAGTAGAAAAAATATGATTAAGCTCAGTATTCCAAAAATTTATAGACATGTATCAATAGAATAAATATGACTTTCCTGGGCACAGTGGCTCATGAATATAAATTCTACCACTTTGGGAACACAAGGAAGGTGCTACATAGTTTGAGGTCAGAAATTTGAAATCAGCCTTAAAAATAATTTAAGAAATAAAGCAGGTGTGATGGCACATGCCAGTAAGTCCCAGAGAGACAGGAGGTTAAAAATAGGAGTTCTAGATTACAATGAGGTATGTATATACCACTATTCTCCAGCCTGAGCAACAGGGCAGGTCTCCGTCTCTCTTTTTTTTTTATTTTTTATTTATTTATTTATTTTGCTGGAAACCATACTATTTTTTTATTTTTTTATTAAATCATAGCTGTGTACATTGATATGATCATGGGGCATCATTCACTAGCTTTATAAATGTATACATTGATATGATCATGCGGCATCATACACTCACTTCATAGACCATTTGACACATTTTCATCACAATGGTTAACATAGCCTTCCTGGCATTATCTCAGTTACTGTGCCAAAACATTTACATTCTACATTTACCAAGTTTCACAAATACCCCTGTAAGATGCACCGCAGGTATGATCCCACAAATCCCCCCCATCTACCCACCATGGCCCTCCCTCCCCTCCCTTTCCCACTTCCCCCTATTGTTAGGTTATAACTGGGTTATAGCATTTATGTGAGAGTCCCAAATTAGTTTCATAGTAGGGCTGAGTACATTGGGTACTTTTTCTTCCATTCTTGAGATACTCTACTAAGAAGAATATGTTCCAGCTCCATCCATGTAAACATGAAAGAGGTAAAGTCTCCATCTTTCTTTAATGCTGCATAATATTCCATGGTGTACATATACCACAAGTCATTAATCCATTCATGGATCGATGGGCACTTGGGCTTTTTCCATGACTTAGCAATTATGAATTGGGCTGCAATAAACATTCTGGTACAAATATCTTTGTTATGTTGTGATTTTTGGTCTTCTGGGTATATGCCCAGCAGAGGAATTACAGGATTGAATGGCAGATCTATTTTTAGATCTCTGAGTGTTCTCCATATATTTTTCCAAAAGGAATGTATTAATTTGCATTCCCACCAGCAGTGCAGAAGTGATCCCTTTTTCTCCACATCCATGCCATCATCTCTAGTCTTGAGATTTTGTGATATAGGCTAGTCTCACTGGAGTTAAATGATATTTCAAAGTAGTTTTGATTTGAATTTCTCTGATGATTAAAGATGATGAGCATTTTTTCATATGTCTGAAGGCCATGCACCTGTCTTCTTCAGAGAAGTTTCATTTCAAATCCCTTGCCCAGCCTGTGATGGGATTCCTTGTTTTTTTCTTGATGATGCGTTTGAGTTTTCTGTGGATTCTGGTTATTAAACCTTTGTCAGAGATATACCCCGCAAATATCTTCTCCCATTCTGAGGGCTGTTTTCTTGCTTTACTTACTGTGTTCTTGGCTGTGCAGAAGATTTTTACTTTGGTCAAGTCCCAGTAGTGTATTTTTGAAGCTGCTTCAGTTGCCCGAGGGGTCCTCCTCATAAAATACTCACCCAGACCAATTTCTTCAAGGGTTTTACTTGCATTCTTCTCTAGTATTTTTATAGTTTCATGTCTTAAGTTTAAATCTTTAATCCTATGAGAGTCTATGTTAGTTAATGGTGAAAGGTGTGGGTCCAATTTCAGTTTTCTGCAGGTTGCCAGCCGGTTCACCCAGCACCATTTGTTAAATAGGGAATCTTTTCCCCACTGAATGTTTTTAATTGGCTTGTCAAAGATCAAATAATGGTAAGTAGCTGGATTCATCTCTTGGTTCTCTATTCTGTTCCAGATATCTACTTCTCTGTTTTTGTGCCAATACCATGCTGTTTTGATCACTATCAATTTGTAGTAAAGTCTGAGGTCTGGTAGTGTGATTACTCCTGTTTTGTTTTTATTTCTGCGTAATGTCTTGGCTATTCGAGGTTTTTTCTGATTCCATATAAAACGAAGTATTGTTTTTTCCAGATCTTTAAAATATGACAGTGGAGCTTTAATAGGGAGTGCGTTGAGATTATATATTGCTTTGGGTAGTATGGACATTTTAATAATGTTAATTCTTCCCAGCCATGAGCATGGTATGGTTTTTCCATTTGTTAACATTTTCAGCTATTTCTTTTCTTAGAGTTTCATAGTTTTCTTTATAGAGATCTTTCACATCTTTTGTTAGGTAAATTCACAAATATTTCATCTTCTTTGGCACTACTGTGAATGGGATAGAGTCCTTAACTGCTTTTTCAACTTGACTGTTGTTGGTGTATATAAAGGCTACCAATTTATGGATGGTGATTTTGTAACCTGAGATGCTGCTTTATTCCTTGATCACTTCTAGGAGTTTTGTAGTAGAGTCCCTAGTGTTTTCCAGATACACAATCATATCATCTGCGAAGAGCAAAAGTTTGATCTCTTCTGACCCTATATGGATACCCTTGATCACCTTTTCTTCCCTAATTGCGGTGGCTAAAACTTCCATTACAATGTTGAAAAGCAATGGCGACAATGGGCAGCCTCGTCTGGTTCTTGATCTGAGTGGAAATGATTCCAATTTAACTCCATTCAATATGATATTGGCTGTGGGTTTGCTGTAGATGGCCTCAATCAGTTTAAGGAAAGTTCCTTCTAGACCAATTTTCTTGAGTGTTCTGATCATGAAGGGATGCTGGATATTATCAAAAGCTTTTTCTGCATCAATTGAGAGAATCATATGGTCTTTGTTTTTGAATTTGTTTATGTGCTGAATTACATTTATAGATTTATGTATATGGAACCAGCCTTGAGACCCTTGGATAAAACCTACTTGGTCATTATGTATGATTTGTTTGATGTGTTACTGGATTCTGTTTGTTAGGATCTTATTGAATATTTTTGCATCTATATTTATTAGTGATATTGGTCTATAATTTTCTTTTCTTGTTGGGTCTTTTCCTGGTATGGGGATCAGGTTGATGTTTGCTTCATAGAACGTGTTAGGTATTCTTCCCTCTTTTTCTACCTTTTGGAACAGGTTGAGTAATAAATGTATTAATTCCTCTTTAAAGGTTTGGTAGAATTCTGACGTGAACCATCTCTTCCCGGGCTTTTCTTTTTATGGAGGTTTTGTATAGTTGATGCTGTTTCTGAACTTGATATGGGTCTGTTCAACTTTTCCACTTGATTCTGGCTAACTCTTGGAAGGTGGCATGCTTCCAAGTATTGGTCGATTTTCTTCAGATTTTCATATTTCTGAGAATAAATTTTCTTGTAATATTCATTAAGGAGTTTTTTAATTTCTGAGGATTCTGTTTTTATTTCATCTTTGTTGTTTCTGATTGATGATATTAGAGATTTTACTCTTCTTTTTCTGATTAGGTTGGCCAGAGGTTTATCTATTTTATTGACCTTTTCAAAAAAAACAGCTTTTTCATTTATTGATCTGTTGTATTATTTTGTTTTCAATTTCATTTAATTCTGCTCTAATTTTGGTTATTTCTTTTCTTCTACTGGGTTTGGGGTTAGAATGTTCTTCCTTTTCGAGTTGCTTGAGATGTCCCATTAAGTTGTTAAGTTCCTCTCTTGCCGTGCTCTTGAGGAAGGCTTGCAGTGCTATAAATTTCCCTCTTAGAACTGCCTTTGCAGTGTCCCAGAGCTTCTGATAGTTTGTGTCTTCATTGTCGTTTTGTTCCAAAACATTGACAATTTCTTTCTTAATCTCTTCTCTGACCCAGCTATCATTCATCATAAGGTTATTTAACTTCCATGTTTTTGTATGAATATGCAGATTCCTGTTGTTACTGAATTCAAGTTTTATTCCATGATGGTCCGAGAAGATGCAAGGAATAATTTCTATTCTGTTGAATTTACTGAGGTTAGACTTGTGACCTAAAATGTGGTCAATTTTGGAGTAAGTTCCGTGGGCTGGTCTCCATCTCTAAGATAAAATTGGAACACACACACACACAAACACACAAGTTTTTATTTGATGTGTCTACAAACAACTAATAATTACAAATTAAGTATAAGATTTTTGAAGTGTTTGGGTCTACTGTTAACATTCTGAAGAGTAATAGATAAAAATGTAAATTTCATTTTTAAAAGTAATGTAAATTTGTGTATATAACTGAAGGGAAATTTACTTTTTTCCCAAAAGTTAAATATTTATATTAAAAATATTTTTAGAAATATTTGCATGCCACAATATAATAATGTAATTTTAAAATAAGACTTAATTTTGTGACGTAATATTAATATTGAATAAAACATCTTGACTTTTAAAAAATAACCAGGCGCCAATTACAGTAAGACATATAGTAGAACATAACTCCTTTAAGTTTGTGGTTGAAAGAAGAGTGATGTATTAAAATCCTAACTCCTACTTTGGTAAATGATTAATGTGTGTGGGAGAAATAAATAATGAATTTAATATAAATCATAATTTAGCATGCAGTTCACTTTTGCTAGGAAAGTGTTAGAGGTATGTTCAGCTTAACACAGTATTTTTCTAAACTCAGAATTTTCTGTATTGACAGTGTGTTAACAAAAATTTCTGGGTGGCACCTGTGGTTTAAAAAAGGTTTGTGCCGGCCCCATTTGCCAGAGGTGGTGAGTTCAAACTCTGCCTCTGCCCAAAAAAAGGCAAAAAAAAAAAAAAATTCACATTATTAAACTTTTTGAGACGTTGTAAAATGTCCTTACACAGGATATGGTACCTGAATTTTTCAGTACATTTTTAATTTCAAATTAATACAAGGGCACAACTATTTAGGTTACATTGTTCTTTCTTCCAAGATAAAGTTCCAATTACACAAAAACCCTTTAGCTGAAACCCCTTGCATTGTGCGCATTAGGTGAGAGCTTGCCAAATGCTGTCTTGTATCCCACCAACACCTTCCCCCCAGACCCTCCTCACTCCACTTGCTACACTATATTTATGTTTTGCCAATTATACGAGCATGTGATTGTTTATATATTGGTTTTGTAATATAATTTTTTTCTGGGGTGGAGACAAGATGGCTGACTGAAGCCAGCTTTCCATAAAGGCTCCCGTCCAGAAGGAGAGTTAAAGGGCAGAAATTTAGCAAGTAACCTTGTGAATTTGAGATGCACCCAGAGAGAAGGTTGAAAAATGCACATCAACTACACTGAGGGGAGCTGCAACCACAAGGATACAAACAAAAGGTACAAAATCCATCACTAAGAGGACTGGAGTCCCCTCCCTCATAAGAATGGCTCAGAGTGCCCCATAAACAAACGGGCAGAGTACAAAGGTACTCTTATTACACTCCACGGAAGAGACCTTCTAAAAACTGGACTTACCTCCCCTACTTGGGTGCTATGACATTCTCCTGTGAGGTATAAAACTGTATATATAATCTACCTGCAACTCTGAGATCCCAGCACTCCCCTCCACTCTCACTCTGAGGTCTGGAGGCCTGTTCCTCAGGAGTCCAGATCCTTGGGTGATTTCTTGAGGAGTGTGGACAATGCTGGATATGCAGCCAGTCGGTGCTGACTCTGTGGCAGGACAGTGAGAAAAGACCATCAGCTGAGAGAGAACCACACCAGAGCAGCAGTTCCCTGTGGCACAGAGCAGCAGTCATCTTTTAGCAATAATATGGCCAGGCATAAAACTATGTAGAACTGTATATATTCTCTACGTGCAAATCTGAGCTCCCAGCACTTCCCTCCACTCTCACTCTGAGGTCTGGAGGCCTGTCGCCCATGAGTGTAGACTCTTGGGTGATTTCTCAAGAGGTGTGGACAGTGCCTGAGTGGCGGCTGTTCTGTGCTGACTCTAGGGCCCACGAGCGAGGAGAGGACATTCAGCTGAGATGGAACCACACCAGAGCGGTTGTTCCGTAGGGCTCAGAGAAGTAGTCGTCTTTTGTCAAGAATTCATCTCACTTGAGGGGGGAGGAGACAAGATGGCTGACTCAAGCCTGCTTTCCAGAGGCTCCCATCCAGAAGGAGAGTTAAAGGACAAAAATTTAGCAAGTAACTGGGTGGATTTGACCTGCACCAAGAGAAAAGTGAAGAATGCACGTCAACCTTGCTGAGGTGAGCTGAGACCACAAGGATACAAACAAAAGGTACAAAATCCATCACCAAGAGGACGGGAATCCCCTCACCCATGAGAATGGCTCGGAGTGCCCCACAAACAATTGGGCAGAGTTCAAAGGTCCTCCCACTACACTCCACGAGAGAGACCCTCTAATAATTGGACCTACCTCCCCTAGTAGGATGCCACGGCATTCTCTTGCCAGGCATAAAACTGTATAAAACTGTATATATTCTCTACCTGGAATTCTGAGCTCCCAGCAATCCCCTCCACTCACATTGAGGTCTGGAGGCCAGTCCCCCAGGAGTTCAGAGTCTTGGGTGATTTCCAGTCACCCAAGACTGGACTGGACTGCAGCTGGTCAGCACTGGCTCTGGGGAACAGGACTGAGAAGAGGACAGTTGGCTGAGAGGGTACCACACCGGACTGGTGGTTAACTGAGGCACAGTACGACAGCTGTCTTTTGGTGACAATATGGCCAGGCATGAAAATGTTTGAAACTGTGTATGTTATCTGCCTGCAACTCTGGACTCCTGGTGCTTCCCTTTGCTCATGCTCCAAGGTCTGGTGGCCTGTCCCCAGGAGTCTAGACTCTGGGGTGATTCCTCAGGGGGGTGTGGACAGTGCCTTGGCTGCAGCCATTAAGTGCTGGCTCTGGGGCGCTGGAGCTAGGAGAGGACAGTTGGCTGAGATGGAACCACACTGGAGTGGTGGTTCCATGAGGCACAATGTGGCAGCCATCTTTTGGCGACAATATGGCCAGGCATAAAACTGTGTGGAACTGTGTGTGTTCACTGACTGCAACCCTGGGCTCCCAGCACTCCCCTCCACTCTCGCTCTGAGATCTGGAAGACTGTCCCCCAGGAGTCCAGACTCTTGGGTGATTGCTGTAGGGGTGTGGACAGTGCCAGGGCTGCAACCGGTCGGGGCAGACTCTGGCTCATGGGATCAGAGAGAGGATGGTTGGTTGGAAGGGAGCTGCACTGGAGCAGTGGTTCCCTGAGGCTTGAAAAAGTAGCCAACTTTTGGTAGCAATACGCCTCACTACCGAATATTCTGAAGACACACCCCCTATCTCCGTGGGCAACTAGAGACTGTGAGTATAGGATTTGCCTGAGGCAACACCAACTTGCAAACTGGGGAAATTAACAGGGAAGGGCTGACCCAGAGGTCTGCTTTAATGAGCCTAAGACACACCTGGCCCTCAGGGGATCATCATCCTATAGACAATACAAGAGCAAAGATAAGCTAATTTGGAACTCAATTCAGCTTCTGTTCTGCAGGGGAGCCGCAAAGTTGTTCTGTTCTGCTTTGTGAGTAACATTAATCAGGGATGAGACTAGACCTGAGTGAACCCCCCAACCTTCATTAAGTGCCTGAGGTTGTCAGGCCTCACCTTCTCCTTCTAGAGAGAGGCAGAGTGCAACAGACTGGCAGACTTCCTTGTGATTAAGGCAGGTGAAAACTCCAGGAGTATTGGTTCACTACAGGCAACTGGGTCAGCCAACTGCAGGGCTATCAGTGACTGGGTGTGACCTTCATACAAGGTGGGGAAGGAGGCATCAACGTTCCCACACTGATCTATTCACTGGGTGGCTCCACCTGACTCCATGCAGCACTGGAGGAAGCCACTCCAGAGTAGTCACTAGACAACTGTGATCCAGTTCCCAGACAACTGTTAAACTCTCACACCCGAGACAGATGCAGACTGAGACAATTGATTTGGACCATTTGAACTGAAACAATTGCCTGAGGACAAATAATGTGGTGCACTGGGTGCATGGTGGTAGGAAGGTTTGATTTTCCTTTTCCAATTGTTGCCAGTGGTGGGTGGGGTGTCTTAATTGCTGATAATTCTCCACAGTTGAGACTTCAATCCAGAGCATCTGTTTTTACTAGGGTTGAACAGAAACCAGCTGTAAACAAGACAGAACCACTTAGCTCCACCACACCAGACAAGGCCTAAGTTTCTCAGTGTACAGGCCCTTGACAAAGCCCCAGGGGAAAAAATTAAAGGGAGTAAAACCACCACAGGGTGGGATCAGTGGAAAAACTCTGATAACATGAATAACCAGAATAGATCAACCCACCCCAAAAAATATATGGCAGATGTAATTGAATATTCCATTCATAAACAACTGGCAGAGATGTCAGAAATTGAATTCAGAATTTGGACTGCAGACAAGATTAATAAAGTGGAATTAGGAATTTGAGGAGAAATTCAAAATTTGTCTCAAGAATTTAACAAATTTAAAGACAAAACCACCAAAGACTTAGACACACTGAAGCAAGAATTTGCAGCCCTCAAAGATCTGAAAAATACAGTAGAATCCTTCAGCAACAGAATAGAGCAAGCAGAAGAAAGGATTTCTGACATTGAAGATAAAGACTTTGAACATTCCCAAACTCTCAAAGAGGAAAAGAACTGGAGCGCAAAAACGGATCATTCCCTCTGGGAGCTCTGGGATAATTCAAAGAAGGCTAATATCCGAATCATTGGAGTTCCTGAAACAAATGAAGTGGCCTTGGTGGGCACAGAGGCCCTTCTGTATGGAATTATGAAAGAAAATTTTACAGACATGCATAGAGATTCTGAAATTCAGATAGCAGACACACCCCCAGGATGACTCAACACAAATAAGACATCCCACAGTCATATCATAATTAACTTCAAAAAAGTTAAAATGAAGGAGAAAATTCTCAAAGCTGCCAGGAGAAAGAAAACGATTACCTTCAAAGGGAAGAATATTAGAATGACTGCAGATCTCTCTGCTGAAACCTTTTAAGACAGAAGTGGATGGTCATCGACTTTTAATCTCCTCAAGCAAAATCACTTTCAACCCCGGGTCTTGTATCCAGCTAAACTAAATTTCATTTATGATGGAGAAATTAAATACTTTAATGACATACATATGTTGAAGAAATTTGCCATAACAAAACCAGCTCTTCATCATATTTTCAGACCTAACCTCCATAATGACCAACCCAATCCTATACCACAAAAGTAAACTCACTCAGAAACTTTGCATCAAACTCCAATTTCCACACAGGTGAAAGGATTAAAAATGTCCACTGGAATTTTGAAAAACTCGATACCCAAAAATTTAACCAGATGTATCATTGTTCTCCATTAATGTGAGCAACTTAAACTGTTCTCTAAAGAGGCATAGGTTAGATGACTGGACACAAAACTCAGGCCAGATATTTGTTACATAAAAGAGTCACATCTTAACTTAAAAGACAAATACAGACTCAGGGTGAAAGGATGGTCATCCAGATTTCAGGCAAATGGTAATCAGAAAAAAGCAGGTGTTACAATTTTATTTGCAGATATAATAGGCATTAAAACAACAAAAGTAAGGAAGGACAAGAATGGTCACTTCATATTTGTTAAGGGTAATACTCAATATAACAAAATTTCAATTAGTAATACTTATACACCCAATGAGAATGCACCTCAATTTATACGAGAAACTAACAGACATGGGAAACTTGATTTCCTCCAGCTCCATAATGGTCGGAGGTTTCAACAATCTTTGGCAGTGTTAGATTGATCCTCCAACAAGAAACTGAGCAAAGAAATTTTACATTTAAACCTAACCATCAAACATTTGGATTTAGCAGAAATCTACAGAACATTTCATCCCCACAAAACTGAATACACATACTTCTCATCAGCCCACGAACTTACTCCAAAATTGATCATATCTTAGGTCACAAACCTAACCTCAGTAAATTTAAAGGAATAGAAATTATTCCATGCAACTTCTCAAACCACCATGGAGTAAAAATTGTGCTGAGTAACAGCAGGACTCTGCATAGTCATACAAAAACATGGAAGTTAAATAAACTTATGCGGAATGATCTCTGGGTCAGAGATAAGACTAAGAAAGAAATCGCCAATATTTTGGAGCAAAATAACAATGAAGACACGAACTTTCAGAACCTCTGGGACATTGCAAAGGCAGTTCTAAGAGGGAAATTTATAGCACTGCAAGATGGCCTAAAGAGTGCGGAAAAAGAGGAAGTTAACAACTTAATGGGACATCACAAGCAACTGTAAAAAGAACATTCCAACCCCAAACCCAGTAAAAGAAAAGAAGTAACCAAAATTAGAGCGGAATTAATTGAAAGTGAAAACACAAAGAATAATACAACAGATCAATAAATCAAATTCTGGCTTTTTGAAAAGGTCAATAAAATAGATAAACCTCTGGCCAACCTACAAGATAAAAAGGGTAAATTCTCTAATCTCATCAATCAGAAATGACAAAGACGAAATAACAACAGACTTCTCAGAAATCAAAAAAATCCTTAATGAATATTACAAGAAACTGTATCCTCAGAATTATGAAAATCTGAAGGAAATTGACCATTACTTGGAAGCACGTCACCTTCCAAGACTTAACAAAAATCAAGTGGAAATGTTGTACAGGCCCATATCAAGTTCGGAAATGACATCAACCATACAAAATCTCCTCAAAAAGAAAAGCCAGAGAACAGATGGTTTTACGTCAGTATTCTACCAAACCTTTAAAGAAAAATTAGTACCTATGTTACTCAACCTGTTCCAAAAGGTAGAAAAAGAAGGAAGACTACCCAACACGTTCTATGAAGCAAACATCACCCTGATCCCCAAACCAGGAAAAGACCCAACAAGAAAAGAAAATTATAGACCAATATCTCTAATGAATATAGATGCAAAAATATTCAACAAGATCCTAACAAACAGAATCCAGCAATACATCAAACAAATTATATATCATGACCAAGTAGGTTTTATCCCAGGGTCTCAAGGCTGGTTCAAAATACGTAAATCTATAAATGTAATTCAGCACATAAACAAATTCAAAAACAAAGACCATATGATTCTCTCAATCGATGCAGAAACAGCTTTTGATAATATCCATCATCCCTTCATGATCAGAACAATTAAGAAAATCAGTATAGGATGAACATTTCTTAATACTGTAATGGAAGTTTTATCCACCACAATTTGGGAAGAAAAGGCAATCAAGGGTATCCATATAAGGTCAGAAGAGATCAAACTTTCGCTCTTTGCAAATGATATGATTGCATATCTGGAAAACACCAGGGATTCTACTACAAAACTCTTAGAAGTGATGAAGGAATACAGCAGCATCTCAGGTTACAAAATCAATATTCATAATCGGTAGCCTTTATGTATACCAACAATAATCAAGTTGAAAAAACAGTGAAGGACTCTGTCCCATTCACCGCAGTGCCAAAGAACATGAAATATTTGGGAGTTTATCTAACAAAGGACATGAAAGATCTTTATAAAGAGAACTATGATACTGTAAGAAAAGAAATTGCTGAAAATGTTAACAAATGGTAAAACCTACCATGCTCATTGCTGGGAAGAATCAACATTGTTAAAATGTCCATACTACCCAAAGCAATATATAATTTCAATGCAATCCATATTAAAACTCCACTGTCATACTTTAAAGATCTTGAAAAAACAATACTTCTTTTTATATGGAATCAGGAAAAAACCTCAAATAGCCAAGACATTACTCAGAAATAAAAACAAAGCAGGTGAATTATGCTACCAGACCTCAGACTATACTACAAATCAATAGTGATCAAAACAGTATGGCATTGGAAAAAAAAAAAAGAGAGAGAGAGAAATAGATGTCTGGAACTTAGAAAACCAAGAGATGAATCCAGCTATTTACTGTTATTTATTGTTTTAGAAGCCGATTAAAAACATTTAGTGGGAAAAAGATTCCTTATTTAACAAATGGTGCTGGGTGAACTGGCTGGCAACCTACAGAAGACTGAAACTGGATCAACACATTTCACCATTAACTAAGATAGACTCTCACCAGATCAAAGATTTAAACTTAAGACATGAAACTATAAAAATACTAGAGGAGAATACAGGGAAATCCCTTGAAGAAATCTGTCAGGGCGAGTATTTTATGAGGAGGACCCCCTGGACAATTGAAGCACTTTCAAAATTCACTACTGGGACTTGATCAAACTAAAAATCTTCTGCACATCCAAGAACACAGTAAGTAAAGCAAACACAACCTTCAGAATGAGAGAAGATATTTACACGTCATGTCTCCGACAAAAGTTTAATAACCAAAATCCACAGAGAACTCAAACGCATTAACAAGTAAAGAACAAGGGATCCTATCGCAGGCTGAGCAAGGGATTTGAACAGAAACTTCTCTGAAGAAGACAGATGCACAGCCTTCAGACATATGAAAAAATGCTCATCATCTTTAATTATCAGAGAAATGCAACTCAAAACTATTTTGAGATACCATGTAATTCCAATAAGATTAGCCTATATCACAAAATCCTAAGACTATAGATTTTGGCATGGATGTGCAGAAAATGGAACATTTCTATACTGCTTTTGGAAATGCAAATTAACACATTCCTTTTGGAAAGAGTATGTTCAGAGTCATAGCAGGGTCCCTGTGGATAAGTAGTCCCCAAATCTTATAGCTCTCTCCCGTGGGGTGAGATAAGGTGTCCTCAGTTCACCACTGGCCTAGAGAAAACCTGCAGCTGTAAAAAAAAAGAAAAAGAAAAAGAAAAAAAGAAAGAAAATACACAGATTCTTTGGGGGAGGGGACGGACACTTTTTCTTTCTGATGAATTTTGTTCTTGAAGTTTGCTTTCTTGGAGTTTCAGCTTGCCACATCAGAGGTGTGTTGCGTGACCTGAGACGTGAACAAGCAACAGCTTTGCTGTAGGTGTAAACTCGCTCCTGTAATTATTAAGTCAAGAAACAGACTATACACTGTGGGATGGCATATAGCAAAGTTCTTTATTCCAAGTTTAAGTTTTATACTCTTCCAGTCACGTACACACCTAATCCATTATCTATTAGCTGAATTTTAACTTGAAAGGAAATATTTATCATATCAATGTAACCATTTGTGTAGTAAATCCCTTCCTCTAAACAGTGACTAGTTTTCTGAGCAGGGCCCAAAGACGAAAACAGCTATAGGGGAACAGAGTTAATAGAAGAATAACTTCAAGCATTCACTCAGTTTACTCAGTATGAAGTAATGACTGTGACGTTCCTTCAGGGCAGAGCACCTATAGACCTCTGACAATATGTTGTTAACATATGTCAACCCTCTGGCCCGTATCCCTAAGGAAGGGAGGCATGCCCTTGGATCTCAGGCTTCATGGGGTGTACTGCTTCAGAGAAAAGGCCTAAGGAATTTTACAATTCCAAAAAAGCCTAAGTCTGTGAGTAATCCAGGGGGTCCAAGCCTCTTAAGCCTCTGGAAGAAAAGCATGCGATTTTAAACTCACACTGACTTTACTTTGTGTGCTTGATGTAGGATAAGTTTATTTCTAAATATTATCCTACAGAAGTGGCCTGCAGTTATCAGTCTTCTCTTTCAGCTGGGCTCCCACTCTTCAGCTTAATTGGGTACTTTCTGGATATTATCCTTCCCTCTGGATGGGAGCTTCAGTCGGAGGCTGCCTCCAGTTGGCCATGTTGTCCCTCCTCCATGAAGATTTGATATTTTTATAGATGACTTTTTTGGGGGGGATTTGAAATTATAGGTCAAAAAATGGTTTATTGGGAGTGCAAATAGATGGTGGTGATCTCTGACTGACTTGTAGATTACCATGAAAGACAAGGTATTTATTATTTAAATGATTTGGGCTGGTTCAGCTGACAACTTAAATTTCATCCCTGCATTATATTGAGTTGAGGGGAAACAGGAAATGGAGAAAATCCCTTCTAGTCTTTTATTGGGTTCGAATGGCTTTCAATTAAAAATATTTTTTATACCAAGGAGCCATTATTGGTATAAGCCATATTTGGCTCAAGAAACCAAACACAAATTTCCTGAGTTTCTTTATTATCTAATAATAGTTTTAGCTACATTATCTCTTGGATAAAAATAAATAGAGATTCATCTTCACATTTTACTTTTTTTTTTTTTGCCTTATGTGTAATGGCTAAAAGACAAGATTCATGCAGGGGAGGAAAACAATTTTCTTTGCTCCCTTGGGTTCTGTTATTATGCTCTATAAATTAAACTTCCAATAGACATATTAATGGAAGGAAAGTCATATCAATTTTACATCATGGTAATATTTGTAAATGCACAGAAACTTCATAGAAAAGAAATAAAAATATAAAGGAATGGTGAGACTTGAAAGCTTATATGCTATTTTAACAAAGGTCAATAGATCGCAGACAATTGACCAGACAAAAGAAAAGGGCAGTTTGGGCTTCTGATCAGAATAAATTATGGGACAGTAACTAGGAAATTTATGGAAGATAAGTGTTGTTTAATCAGTTCCATATTTTCTGGTGTGGAATAGGAAAACTTTGTAGAAATGAAAATTTATGTCACCTTTACCAAAAGGGTAGGTATGTCCTGCTTTTAGGCAGAAAGCCAGAGATTGGGGAGTCCTTCATGCACCTGCTGCTTCTCAGTTGCCTTCAGCTCAAAATGATCCTTATGCCAAAGTGGCATATTGTTGGGTGACATATTCTAATAATATTCAATAGGGAATGTGGATCATCAATAACTCAACTGCATGGCATGAGATCTAATCAATATTGGTAGTGTGGTGGGGAGGAGATAAAAGTATAGGCAGGGGAATATTAAACATGAGCTGGGGGTATTGATCCCAGCAAGGATAGTGACATGAGGAATTAGCAAAGTGTAGAATAAGTTATTTAAAGTAGGTGCAATGACCACAGTGGATTTGACTCATTTATGTCTTCCTGGGATATCATGTAATCAGCATTTGTAAACTGCCCCTCACCAAGAACAACATCAGACTCCCAGGCAACCTGGTTCAGAGTTTTGATTATTGAAGAAGTCTATAGAAACATAATTTGAAGAAATGTCACTGAAGCATGTTGAGAAATTCAGGGTTTCATGAGTACTGATTTTTTGTAATAAACAGCTTATTTTATTCTATCTTCTTTTCTTAGAGAAGTGGTCTATATATACAGTAAAGTATATATAGCAGTCTATATATGTCATATACTTTACACCTGTGAAGGTCTAGCACTAACTGCTGTTACCATAAGAAAGAAAGAAAGAAAGAAAAGAAAAGAAAGAAAGAAAGAAAGAAAGAAAGAAAGAAAGAAAGAAAGAAAGAAAGAAAGAAAGAAAGAGAAAAAAACAAGAAAGGAGGAAGAGAGGACAGGAAGGAGGGTGGGAGGGAGGGAGGGAAGGAAGGAAGGAAAGAAGGATGGAGATGTGTTTGCTTGTGCTGCGTGCATTATGTACATCTGCATTTAGGTATGGCACGCTCACACAGATGCACATATATGTCAATGGGAAAGGCGTCAAACAGAATATGCACCCTTGGCAGAGTGTACGCACGCACGCACAAGTACACATGGAAGCTGGGGGATGGGGTGGGGATAAATAAAAAAAAATGAAAGAAAGAATGAAAAGAAAGAAAGAAAGAAATGAAAGAAAGAAAGAGCATACATACCCCAATGCAAAGTTGGCCATCACATCACCTGTCTGTCCATCCATCCACCCATCCATCCGATGTGGAAAAAAAAAGTTTTACGTGTATACATAAAATGAAATGAAGAATGAAGGACTGAATGAATAAAAAAATAAACAAACAGGCTCAGCGCCTGTGACTCAAGCAGCCAAGGAGCCAGGCACATACATACATATTTACATAAATACATACACACACACCCTTCACTGAGTTGAGACTGTCTCAAAATAAATAAATAAATAAATAAATAAATAAATAAATAAATAAATAAATAATAATAATAATAAATAAATAAATAAATACAAGAATGGATGGATGGAAGAAAGGAAGGAAAAATAAAAGGGGGGGCGAGAACCCCATCTGAGCTATTAGTTCCCCCTGTAGTGGTGTCGGGGGAGGACCCGCAGCGTGTCCTACCTCACGGGTGCCCCCTAGCGGCAGGATCCCTTCCAAGGGACCAAAAAGCTTTCAGTGTCCCAGCACAGACATCTGGTCTACCGCGAAGGACAAGACTGAGCGCAAATACCTGCCTTGAACTTCTGGTCGACCTGAGGGACAGACAGACAGACACAGATGGACGGACGCATGCACGCACACACACACACACACACACCCTTACCTGAGCCGAGGCTCTGTCTCAAAAAAAAAATAAGTAAATAAATAAAAAATGAAAATAAACAAATAAATAAATAAAAGCGTAGGTGGAAGGAAGAAAGGAAGTAAAAGAAAGAATGAATAAATAAATAAATAAATAAATAAATAAATAAATAAATAAATAAATAAATAAATAAATAAGGGGGCATAAAGAAACCACAAGGTGAGCTATCATCAGGGGAGGGGCATGCCACATGCCCTTTCCCATCAATGAACGCACGGTCCACGAGTCCCCCTCCAGCGGCAGGATCCCCAGCAGCAGATCAAAATATATTTAAAGTCCCAACAGAGACATCTGGTCAAACCACAAGATGCCCAGACAGAGAGCCAACACTCGCCCCGGACCTCTGGTACACCCGACGGGCTCTCCCTCAGGAGAGCCATGCGACCCCCATGGCCCGGATGCCCGTTCATACTTCCTCCATCCCTACACACCTCTCTTAGTTCAGAGAGGGGGATGGGAGGTTGGGGGTGGAAAAAAAACAGTGCAATGACCTCCTGGCATGAAGCTCCCGCCTTCTGGTCAACCACACGTGCAGCGGGAGAGAGAGGGCCAGACGGAGCCAGAAGGGGCCGGAACCTGCCATGCCAGTGGAACCCCACGACCCAGTAGGCACGCGCTGGACTTCCCCCCCCACAAGGCTCAAAAAAGGCGGGCTGCGGTGCGCACGGAGGCAACCACCCTGCGTGGCCCCGGGTTGTGGTCTGACCAACATTACTGCCGTGCCCGACTTGCACGCAAACACGTGCATGCCACCACGCATGGGCGTGAACGCAGAGGGACGGACAGCAGCCATGGCTTTTAATTCCAAGCCTTTAGATGGAACTTCATTCTTTTACCCAGAATCAAAGCAGCTTGAAGGCCAGCTGTAAAATGTCAGCCCCTCACTCCTCCGCTTTACAGAGGCCCTGCCTTTGCAGGCCAAACTCACTTGTGTATTGATCAGTGATCCCATATGGACAGATGATTTTGTATGTCATTCCCATCTCCCCAAAATGTGTGAAGAGAAGCTGTAAGCCAACCGTGGCAAGACCACTTGCAGGACTCAGAACCAAACTCTCTACATTATTATTTATTTATTTTGCAGTTTTTGGCGGGGGCTGAGTTTGAAACCGCCACCTCGGGCATATGGAGCCAGCGCCCTACCCTTTGAGCCACTGGTGCCGCCCCCTTACTAAATTATTTTACAGAGTTTTGGGGTTCTTTTCCATTGATGAGCAAGGTATTTTCACATCCGTCAGTCCGAGAGCTTTTCCTTTCACATTTCGTCTTTTTCATTCACATTTTTGTATGGGATGGTGGTGGTGTTCATGGTCATCTCTGTACACTCCAAAGTGGCTTAAGGCAGTGGTAAGATATTTTACACCTGTAATGGTCTAGCACTCACTGCTGTTACCATAGGAAAGAGAGAGAGAGAGAGAGAGAGAGAGAAAGAGAAAGAAAGAAAGAAAAATAATTAAAAAAAAAACAAAAAGAAAGGAAGAGAGAACAGGAGGGAGGGACGAAAGGAAGGAAACGTTTTCCCGCTTGCCGCATGTGTTACGTTAGGTAGGTCTGCACGTAGGTATGGGACGCACGCACATATATGTCAAGGGGAAAGGCATAAAACAGAATATGTGCCCATGGGAGAGCACACACACGCAGGCACACACAAGTGCACATGGAAACTAGGGGATTGGGTGAGAGGAAAGCAAAAATAATGAAAGAAAGAAATGAAAGAAAGAGCATACATAACTCAGTGCAAAGTTGGCCAGCACATCACCTGTCTGTCTGTCCATCCACCCATCCATCCGATGTGAAAAAAGGAAAACAGTTTTAAGTATATACATAAAATGAAATGAAGGACTAAATGAATAAAAAAATAAACAATCAGGCTCAGCACCTGTGGCTCAAGAACCCAAGGATCCCGTCACATACATACATACACACAGATACACACACCGCTCACTGAGCAAAGACTCTGTCTCAATATTAATGAATAAATAAATAAACAAATAAATACAATAATAGATGGATGGAAGAAAGGACGGAAAAATAAAAATGGAGGGACAAACCCAGATGAGCTATTATGGCTCCCTGTAGTGGCATCGGGGAAGGAGCCTCAGCGTGTCCTCCCCTACGGGTGCCCCCTAGCGGCAGGATCCCTCACAATGAACCAAAGAGCTTTCAGTGTCGGCACAGACATCTGGTTGACCCGCGAAGGACAAGAACGAGTGCAAACACCTGCCTCGGACTTGTGGTAAACCCCAGAATGGACAGACAGACCCACAGGGACTGACGGACGGACGCAGTCATGCACGCACAAACACACACACACACAGCCCTACCTGAGCTGAGGCTTGTCTCAAAGAAAATAAGTAAATAAATAAAAAATGAAAATAAACAAATAAATAAAAGGGTGGGTGGAAAGAAGGAAGGAAGGAAAAGAAAGAATGAATGAATAAATAAATAAATAAGGGGTGGGCAAAAAGAAAACGCAAGATGAACTTTTGTCGGGGAAGGTGAACGCCAGGCATACCCCCTCCCCTCTGCGAGCGCATGGTCCACAAGCCTTCCCTAGTGTCAGGATCCACGGCAGCATATCAAAAAATTTTCAATGTCCCAACAGAGACATCTGGTCCACCTGGAGATGCCCCAACAGAGAGTCAACACCTACCCCATGTTGCGTGAACCGAGACGCGAACCAGCAGCAACTTTGCTGTAGGTGTAAACCTGCTCCTGTAATTATTAAGTCAAGAAACAGACTATACACCGTTTGATGGCATATAGCAAAGTTCTTTATTCCAAGTTTAAGTTTTATACTCTTCCAGTCACGTACACACCTAATCCATTATCTATTAGCTGAATTTGAACTTGAAAGGAAATTTATCATATCAATGTAACCACTTGTGTAGTAAATCTCTTCCTCTAAACAGTGACTAGTTTTCCGAGCAGGGCACAAAGACGAAAACAGCTATAGGGGAACAGAGTTAATCTTCAAGCATTCACTCAGTTTACTTAGTATGAAGTAATGACTGTGACCTTCCTTCAGGGCAGAGCACCTGTAGACCTCTGACAATATGTTGTTAACATATGTCAATCCTCTGGCCCGTATCTCTGAAGAAGGGCGGCATGCCCTTGGATCTCAGGCTTCACGGGGTGTACTGCTTCAGAGAAAAGGCCTAAGGAATTTTCCAAAGAGCCTAACTCTGTGAGTAACCCAGGGGGGTCCAAGCGTCTTAAACCTCTGGAAGAAAATCATGTCATTTTAAACTCACACTGAATTTACTTTGTGTGCTTGATGTAGGATAAGTTTATTTCTAAATATTATCCTACACCCCAGACCTCTGGCCGACCCGTGGGGCTCTCCCACAGAAGTCATGCCACCTCTGTGGCCCGGATGCCCGTCCGTCCTTCCTCATTCCCTTGGCTGCGCTCTCAGTTCAGAGCTGGGGGATGGGAGGCGGGGCGGAAGAAAAACTAACTCCAATGCCCCCCAGCCATGAAGCTCCCTCCTGCTGGTCGATCGCAGGTGTGGCTGGAGACAGAGAGAGCAGGAACCCGCACCCTCTAACCCCACGCCCCGGTAGGAACACACCGGGATCTCCCCCACACAGGGCTTGTGGAAGGCTGGTGGCAGGGCCACGTGGAGGCAACCACCCCGCCTGGCACTGGGTCATGGTCTGCCACGACACAACCCCACGCCCCCCTCGCCCTCACTCTTCCCACCGCTTGCAGGCGTGAGCACAGAGGAATGGACGGCAGCCATGGATTTTAGATTCCAAGCTTTTAGATGGCACATCATTCCCTTACCAGGAATCAAAGAAGCTTGAAGGCCAGCTGTAAAATGTCAGCCCCTCCTTCCTTCGCTTTACAGAGGCCTTGCCTTTGCAGGCAAAACTCACTCATGTATTGATTGGCGATCCCATATGGACAGATGATTTTGTATGTCATTCTCGTCTCCCAAAAATGTGCGAAGCCAAGCTGTAACCCAAGCATGGTGAGACCACTTGTGGGACTCAGAACCAAACTCTCTCCATTATTATTTATTTTGCAGTTTTTGGCCGGTGCTGGACATGCCCCACAGGCTTGTTGGCGCCAGAAGCGAAAGCCCCTCGGGGCTCTCCTCCCCTTGCCTCACCAGGTCAGTGAAAAAACAGAGTAGTGGTATTTCACCAGTGGCCGCAAGGCCAGCTGACCCTGCCCCACCCCCTCTTGCAAAACCGGGGGGTCAGGGGCCTCCCACTTATTCTACACCTCTCATGTCTCTTCTCTGTGCCAGACTGGAGTCAAGCTCAACAGGGTCATCTTTCTTCGCTGTTTCCGCCAAGCCCGTGCCCTTGGCTCTGGTTTTGCTGGATAGTAGGTAGGGACGGTGGGAATCTCATTCATCCGCATCACTAATTAGATAAGGAGGCATTTGGCTACCTTAAGAAAGTCATAGGTAGTCTCACTGTTTACCCTTGCTTCATTGAATTTCTTCACTTTGACATCAGAGCACTGAGCAGAAATCACATTGTGTCAACACCCACTGGGGGCCTTCGCGATGCTTTGTTTTAAACAGGAGGAGGCGAAGCGCTGTGCAGAACCACAGCCCTGGGGGCGGACCCACCGCCTGCTGGCACAGTGCAACATGGGGAGGGAAGGACAGGGCACAGGCGGGACACCCGCTGCTTGGCTCCCCCAAACCCAACACATGGCAGGGAGGCCACCGGCTCTTGCCCAACTTGCCGTGGGTGGTTGCGACACCCACCGCAGCTGGGGTAATCCACGGGAAGGGCCCAGCTGGGGTCCAGAGTCGCCACCAACACTGACCCCTCAGGTGCCCAGACCACGCTGCAGGAGACCGGGCCCCTGCCACAGGGCCCCACCACCTCCTGACCCTTGCCCACAAACCCAGCCCTTAGAGCCAATACTTATCCCGAAGTTACGGATCTGACTTGCTGACTTCCCTTAACTACATTGTTCCAACATACCAGAGGCTGTTCACCTTGGACACCTTCTCCAGATATGGATGGGTATGGCCCAGCACGAGATTTACACCCTCTCCCCCAGATATTTAAGGGCCAGTGAGATATCACAGGATGCCACTGGAACCACAAGCTTACCAAGGCGTGGGCTGCTCACTCGGGTGAAACCATTCCAGGTACGCCCTTCCCTTCACAAAGAAAAGAGAACTCTCCCAGGGGCTCCCACCAGCTTTTCCAGGATCGGTTGCATTACTGCACTGGACGCCTCACGGATCCCATCTCCTCCTCTTCAGATTCAGGAATCTGAACCCAACTCCCTTTCCATTGGCTGAGGCAACGGAGGCCATCACCCGCACTCTCCCATTTCTCAGGACTGACCCATGTTCAACTGCTGTTCACATGGAATCCTTCTCCACTTCGGCCCTCAAAGTTCTCATTTAAATATTTGCTACTACCACCAAGATCTGCACCTGGCGCAGCTTGACCCGGGCCCACACCCTAGGCTTCAAGGCTCATCTAGCAGCCCTCCTACTCATCATGGGGTAGCATATGCGGGTTAGGGTTGGGGAGGTGGGTGGGTAGGGCCACAGAGTCAGACCCAGGGAGGGGAGGGAAGAAGGAGGACCCCTGACCCCCCCCAGACGCCATACCCACCCAACAGCCACTGACGAATCACCACCGCCACACAACCCCCACCGCTCCCGTCCACTCCTGACTGCCAGCAATGGCCGGGTATGGGTCGGACATTCCAGCGCTATCTATTTTCAGGTCTAGTTGATTTGGCAGGTGAGTTGTTACACATTCCTTAGCGAATTTCGACTTCCATGGCCACCATCCTGCTGTCTATATCAACCAACACCTTTTCTGGTGTCTGATGAGCGTGGGCATCAGGCACCTTAACCCATAGTTTGGTTCATCCCCCAGCACCAGTTCTGCTTACCAAAAGTGGCCCACTAGGCACTCTCATTTCACACCCGTCTCCATGCCAGCAAGCCAGGCTTATTACCCATTTAATGTTTGAGAATAGGTTGAGATCGTTTTGGCCCCAAGACCTCTAATTATTCGGATTAAACTTCGTGGACAGGTTTCTTGTCTGCGAGAGAGCCAGCTATCCTGAGGGAAATTTCGGAGGGTACCAGCTACTTGATGGTTCGATTAGTCTTTCGCACCTATACCCAGGTTGGATGACCGATTTGCATGTCAGGACCGCTAAGGGCCTCCACCAGAGTTTCCTCTGGCTTTGCACTGCCTAGGCATAGTTCGCCATCTTTCAGGTCCTAACACGTGGGATGCTCCACCTCCCCGGCACGGCCAGCGAGATGGGCCGGTGGTGCACCTTTGGTGGACTGGAGAGGCCTCAGAATCCCACCTTGGCCAGCGATGGAGCCAGCCTTCACCTTCATTGCCCCATGGCGGCTTTCATCCGAGCCCCTGACTGTCGCATGTGTTAGACTCCTTGGTCCATGTTTCAAGATGGGACGGTGGAGAGCCGACATCGCCGCCAAACCCAGGTGCTCGCTTGGCTTTTGTTCTTGTGTGACCCCTGGAGGAAAAAAACACTTGTCCCCTGGGCCCCATAGCATGACCCAACCGGGGTGCACTGCGGACAGTCCACCCTGCCTCCGACCTGTCGCCAGGATGGAGGCCTGACACGCAGAGGAAGGTGTGGCTCACCCCCATGGAGAGTACCAGCACAACCATGCTAGGTGGAGAACTCGGCCTCCGCAGGGACCCCTGGCTGGGGTGGGGGGAGTGTGCAGGGAGGTCTTGCTTCCTTGGCCCTGGGGTTCAGCCAGCACTGCTACCGGGGGGCTGTATCACTCAGGACGCGGCCCTCCCAGCAAAAAGCGGGGTGGCCCCAAGCCACGTTTCCCACCGGGCCTTCCCAGCCATCCAGGAGCAGGTGGCAGCGCACCACCACGGTGGAAATGTGCCCAGCAGTGGGCGGTGGCCGGCGGGGTGGTGGTCCCCCACCGACCCCACCCTCCACACTGCCCCACCCCAAACCCCATGAGGGGGAAGAAGTGGGGACAGCAGTGGAGGGTGGCCAGGTGGAGGGGCCAGGAGTAACAGGGGGTGGAAAAGATCTGCCCGACTGTGGGCAGGGCCAGACCACGCAGTCAGGTGAGTCCTCCGGGCATACTGCGCAGACCCCACCCGTTTAACTCTTAAGGGTTTCACGCCCTCTTGAACTCTCTTCAAAGTTCTTTTCAACTTTCCCTAAAGGTACTTGTTGAATATTGGTCTCATGCCAGTATTTAGCCTTAGATGAAGTTTACCAACTATTTTGCGCTGCATTCCCAAGCAACCCGACTCCAGGAAGACCCAAACCCAGTGCTCTGGGAGCCACTACCGACTTCACACCATCCACAGGCTGGGCCTCGATCATAAGGACTAGGGCCCCACACGAGCGGTGCAAGGGAGTGGGTCTTCCGTAGGCCAAATTTCCCACACCCCACAAGGTGGTGTGGATTTGGCACTGGGTGCTTCCCTGTTCACTCGCGTTTACTGAGGGACTCCTGTTTATTTTCCTCAGTTGACTAATATGCTTAAATTCAGTGGGATTCAACGGGCTGCCATGTCTGATCTGAGGTAGCATATGGAAGGAGGGGAGCGCCACAGGCGGGCAGAGGCAGAGGGCACTACCGTCACTGCTGCGGGCTGCCTGGGCGCGACTGACAACGGCAAAACAGAGTCGAGGCTGCCTTCTCTGACGGTGGCCGAATGCCACAGACCCCCACACCCCGGCATTGCCACCGTCCACCACCCACTGTCCAACACATGACGGAAGAGCAAGCGGTCGGTCAGGGTGCAGGCCTTGAGGCGATTCAGGGAGTTGCAGGAGCGACAGCGATGGAGCAGGGGCCAGCAGAGCGGGCCAGAAACGATGGGGAGTCAGGTGACTGCTCGCACAGTGCCATCAGAGAGGGACGGGCCCAGACAGCAGAAGGATGTCAGTGAGCAGTCAGCCCCCAACCAACGGCAGCTGCATCAGCCACTAGGATGAACCGTCCCCGCCCTGCAACCACACACGCTGCCAAACCTCGGTGCCCCACCAGCCCCCACACAGAAGGAGGTCGGTGCCCGTAGGTACTGGAGCACGATGGCAGACGACACTGCGTAGACCCGCAGGTCCCTGCCGGGACACGTGGCCCAAACATACGTGATGACTGGTTAGCTCTCCCGTGCCCCAACCGCTCACGGTGGCCCAGAAGGACTGGGTTAGAGGGGTACGAGATGGAAGATGGCAACGACAGGGAGAGAGGTGAGAGGGGGAGGGAGGACGGGCCAGGCTGACCCGGCCACCCCTGGGGGCAGGCGGTGAACCACTGCAACCGGGGCACACAGCACCCATAACACAACCACAACTCTTGCCCCCCAACACCAACGCTACCGCCACAACCCCACCACCCCACCACAGACTGAACAGCTCAACCGCCAGTACACGACATGATGGACAGGCACCCACCGGGTGCCCTGGGCAGCAAAGGCACCTCCCCAAAAGGGGGACGCCCGTCCACGTAGGGCACAAAACAGCTGCTGAGAAAGACCAGAGGCTGCAGGGAAGCACCCCATCTCTCCTAGACCCCGCTCATGGGAGGCAGTGCCACCCAGTCACTCCCCACCCCCCATGATCCACCACTGGGCTCACGGGAGGGTCAGGACAGAAGCGGCGGCATGCTGCCTTAGGTCTGCCCTTAGGGGGACAGAGGGCCAGTCTCAGGGCCTTGTGAGGGCAGCCCCGAGCCGCGCACCACAGAGGGGCGATTGATTGGCAAGCAACGCTCAGACAGGGTTTAAGTGCGTTAGAAGTGTGGATGATCAATATGTCCTACAATTCACATTAATTCTCACAGCTAGCTGCGTTCTTCATCTATGCACAATCCCAGTGATCCACCGCTAAGAGTTGTAAAGACTTTTTTTACATAGTCGAGGGCAACCACCACCCAACGCAGAGGGGAAGCCCCCCTGACACAACAATCACCTCCTCCAAACAGGGAAGGCTGCCTCAGGCTGGCCAGTCGAGGCTACGAGACCAGACTCCGAAAGGTTGTTTTACAAACATGGGGCACGTGTGGTGCACCACAGGGGCACAGACGAACCCCACAGGTGCCCTTAGGGTGGGATCCCAAACACCTTGATGTGGAGCATGGTCATGCTACAAGCGCTTGGGAGAGCCAGAGGAAGGCCAGCGGCCCTCCCAGCCCTCAGGGAAGGGAGGGGGAGCCCCTCCCAGGTGCCTTTAAACCTCCCTGCCGGGTCACGCTATGTACCTGGACAGGAGGGCGGACAAGGAAGGGAAGGCCAGGGCACAGTCCCCCACAACCTGACCCCCACCACCAGCCACAACCCCAGCCCAGTCCACCATGGGACTCTGCCAACTGCACTTAACTGCCCACTACAGGACGGTTCCCCCACTCCTTTTCTGTCCCCCCTCCACCTGACCGGAAAAGCAGATGACCGTGGTGGAGGGGTGGGCGGCAGGGAGGAGGGGAATAGAACCCGTTCAGGGTGGGAGGCAGGACACCAGGCTAGACGTGGTGTGTCCCACGGCAGCCCCCCCAAGGGGAGACATCTCCGTGAGGCCCACCAGCTGTGGCCACACATCCGGAGATGCGACAAATGGCGTGGCCCCATGGGTTTGCGATCTCAACCAGCAGGACCTGAGGCACGTGGCAGCGCCCCCCAACCCTCTAGGCGCCCAGGCGGAGGACGGGAGGTGAAAGGCAGTGGCAGCAGCGGGAAGGGAAGCACTTACGTCTGCCAGTCCTGGAGGTGGGACTGGCAGGGTCGTGCATGGAGGGTCCCCCAGATGCCGTGAACCACCACCTGGCAGATGCCCCGACCCCGGGTCCAAATGCACAGTCCGCCCCCTTTCTCCTGCCACCAGCCCTTCTGCCTCCTTCTCCCCCACCACCCCCAGACTCGCTGCAGGATCACTCTCTCATGGCCAAAGCCGGCCCCAGCTGCACCACATGGGGGAAGGAAGAAAAAAGGATGTGCAAAGGCCAAGACCCGGCCCGCGGGCTCTTTCAGCATTAATGATCATTCCCCAGGTTCACCTACAGAAACCTTGTTACGACTTTTACTTCCTCTAGATAGTCAAGTTCGACCATCTTCTCAGTGGCTCTGCCAGGGTCATGGGCCGACCCCAGTAGGGCCAATCCGAGGGCATCACTAAACCATCCAATCGGTAGTAGCGATGGGCAGTGTGAACAAATGGCATGGACTTAGTCAACGCAAGCTTATGACCCGCACTTACTGGGAATTCCTCCTTCATGAGGAATAATTGCAATCCCTGATCCCCATCACAAATGGGTTCAATGGGTTACCTGCACTTGCCGCTGTAGGTTAGGCACACACTGAGCCAATGAGTGTAGTGTGCATGTATACCTGGACATCTAAGGGCATCACAGACCTGTTATTGCTGAATCTCGGGTGGCTGAACACCACTTGTCCCTCTAAGTTGGGGGACGCCGATCGCTTGGGGGTCGTGTAACTAGTTAGCATGCCAGAGTCTCGTTCATTATCAGATTTAACCAGACAAATCGCTCCACCAACTAAGAACGGCCATGCACCACCACCCACGGAATCTAGAAAGAGCTATCAATCTGTCAATACTGTTCGTGTCTGGGCAGGGTGAGGTTTCCCATGTTGAGTCAAATTAACCCAGGCTCCACTCCTGGTGGTGCCCTTCTGTCAATTCCTTTAAGTTTCAGCTTTGCAACCATACTCCCCCCAGAAGCCAAAGACTTTGGTTTTCCGGAAGCTGCCTGGGGGGTCATGGGAATAACACCACTGTGTCGCCAGTCGGCATCCTTTATGGTCGGAACTACGAGGGTATCTGATCGTCTTCAAACCTCTGACTTTCCTTCTTGATTAATGAAAACATTCTTGGCAAATGCTTTCACTCTGTTCCATCTTGCACCAGTCCAAGAATTTCACCTCTAGCAGCGCAATACTAATGCCCCCAACTGACCATCTTAATCATAACCTCAGTTCCGAAAACCAACAAAATAGAACCGGTCCTATTCCATTATTTCTAACTGCGGTATCCAGGCGGCTTGGGCCTCCTTTGAACACTATTTTTTTTTTCAAAGTAAATGCTTCTGGTGGGGATAGGAGGTGGCTCGCCTCGCAGCGGACTGCCTGCCTGCTCCCAAGATCCAACTAGGAGCTTTTGAACTGCAGCAACTTTAATATACGCTATTGAAGCTGTAATTACCCTGGCTCCTGGCACCAGACTTGCCCTCCAATGGATCCTCATTAAAAGATTTAAAGTAGACTCATTCCAATTACAGGGCCTTGAAAAGAGTCCTGTATTGTTATTTTTTGTCACTGCCTGCTGCTTTCCTTGGATGTAGTAGCCATTTCTCAGGCTCCCTCTCTGGAATTGAAGCCTGATTACCCATCACCTGTGGTCACCACAGTAGGCACAGCAACTACCATGGAAAGTTGATAGGGCAGACATTCAAATGGGTCTTCGCTGCCACAGGGGGCCTGCGATTGTACTGAGGCTATCTAGAGTCACCAAAGCCCTCGGCTGGAGGTGAGCTCACCGTGCCCACTCACAACGCCACCACGGGTGGGCTTGGTGGACGCCAGGGTGGGGCCACGAAGGCCCCAGGAGCGACTTGGCCCCGGGAGCGACTTGACCCCGGAGGCGTGGAACCCCAGGTCAGAGACCAGGATGGGAGAGGAGGCCGAGAAGGGCCAAGGCCGTGGGGAGGGGAAGGAAGGTGAGAGAAAGGCGACGGAGAAAGGGGCTCACCGCCGCCAAGAGACCCAGGGGAAGCCTTGGGGGAGGCAGCCCGTCACAACCCAGACGGTGGGGTCTCACTGGCCTGTGGCCTTCCAGCCACGATGCGGTCCTGCAGCACCCAGAGCGACAGACCAGTCCTCGGCGACCCCCAGCGCACCTCGAGGGGCCCTGGGGCCCAACCACCGCTGTCACCAGACAGAGAAAATCACCTCACAACGGTGCGCTCATCCCCGCCCACTCATTGTCCATCCTCTGCGCATAGGCCCCCGCCCTACCGTCTAACGAGGCAACACACCAAAGGGGACCACGCTGCCAGCGGCTGTGGCCACCGTGGGGACGACCCCTCGCACTGGCATGGGATCGTGGCTTGGTCATGTGCAAGAGGGCGGCCTGCAGCGCGAGGGTGGAACAGAAAGGAAGGGAGAGCCGCGAAGGCGAGGCATGGAAGAGCAGCCACCGAGGAAAGTTTCTGCTGAGGGAAAGACCACTGAGGCAACAGGGCCACCGGAGAACACGCCAAGGGATCCCACATCCACAATCTCTAGGGTGGTCCCGCCACACGCCAGGACGCTGGCCGGCCCCCCTGAAACCCTTGATGACACCCCTCCCCCGCCCCCGCGGGGCCTCCCTCAGAGCGACCTCACAACAGCCTGACTCCACCAGCACTTAACCATTTCTTGGCACCTCCGCGACCGGTCCGAACGTCCAAGGGAGGACCACGTCCTCAGGGGACTGGCTCCTGGGCCCAGGGCGGCCCTGACTTGTACGCCTGATGCCACCTGGGGACACCACCCGCAGCACGGCAAGGGAGGCCAGTGGTGAGCCGGCTCACTCTCGGGGGTGGGGTGGGCGAGGTCACACTTGCCCTTACCCCTAGACCCAATGGCAACCAGACGCCGCCAAGCCCAGCCTGACCCTCCCCCAACTAGGAGGGGGTAGGCATGGACCACAGCAGGCCAAGAGCAGCGCTAGGCCCCAATCATGAGGGCCAGTGGACCCCTTTTTCTCCCCCCTGCAGTGGAAGAGAAGGAAAGCTCTGCCCACTCACAACCCGCAGCCGCAGGGGGGCAGCTGACGATGTGCGGTGAAGAGAGGAGGCGGTGGACTGGGAGATCAGTTACCCTAAAGGAAAAGACACGCCTTTACCCTAAAGGATGAGATCGCCCTTGCTTGCACCAGGGGCGTGCACGTGGGGTTGGCAGAGGCGGCTCAGGGGATGCCTGCGGAAGCGGGGGTGGGGGGGTGTCTGCATACAGGCGAGGAAAGCACCCAATGGCACCCTTGAGCGTTTGCTGCCAGGAGCCCCCTCGGGTGCAATTCACTAAAGAAACAGGGGGTGGGAACTCCAGGGGAGGGGTCAGACATTGTCACTGGGCCGTCCCGCTATGATAGCTGGCACCGCAACACCTTGCCTAAAAACAAACCACCAACCTAACCACCGAAAGTGGGGGAGAGAAGCCAGCACAGGGTTAGCGCTGGCCGGTTGGCCCCACACTACCGACACCGTGGGGAACAGAGCGAGGCAACCATAAAGGCCTCTCTATCGGCTTCCAACACCCCCCCCATTCCCTCTGGGATACGCGCACAAGCAGACTCTGCAAAGAAGCACAACCCCAAGGGGGCATGCTGGGAGCAGGTACAACTTCACCATTCGGCCTCAGGCACCTTGGGAAGCAACCCAGTGTGCTCCAGGGGCTCCGCAAAGTGCCAGAGAGATCCAAGCGTTCACGCGCCAACGCTGGCACGAGATGGGGCATCAGAGGTACCGTGGGGCAAGGACGCCCCACAGCAGGACAACCACCAGCAGAGATCGAGCGAGGGGGTAACCCCTCGCGTCAGAGAGGACCGACCCACCCCAGACCGGCAGGACCAGGGAAGGAGGCCAGGGCCCAGGTGCCACAACCCCCTATTCACCCACACACGCAGCCCATTGGTAGGAAGAAGAGGCGTGGAGGCCGCAGACAGAAGGAAAATCTAAGGAATGCCTCGTCCCTTGCCTGGCGTGCACTGTTTAGGGGCCAGGGAGAGTGTGACGTCACCACATAGGTCAAGAAGCCCAGAGGTGAGCCCTGCGAGGACAGCAATAAGAGGAGCCCACGTCAGCCTCGCCAAACGGACTCCGCGCGGGAGAGTGGCGGCAGACAACCCAGGGGAGAACGCCTGACACGCGAGGGCAAGAAAGGGGTTGTCCCCACCGCCCCAGGAGCCCACGGCATGGAGGGAGAGTGGGACAGAGAGCAAGCGCACACCCTCGTCGCCACCTTCAGGTTTTTCCAACGCAGCACAGCCCCCTCCAGAACTCAATGGCCGAAGACGGAGCGCGTGGGGACCGCAGTTATTGGAACACTCCCCACGCACAAGAGCGGTGCGCAGGCCCAAGGCAGTCTTCTCCAGCGGCGAAGCAGGACCAGGCGCTGGATGGTCACCAGGAGACCCGTCCCCATCCAGAGATCTATCTTCTCTAGCGACAGTTACCAGAGGACAGCATGTCAGCACTAACCTGGAGACACAAGACAAGCCAAAACAAAAGGAAAGTCCGCACCCGGGGACTCGGGACAACACCCGGACCATGCCCACCACCTGAAAGGCTACACGGCCATAGGTCCCCAAATCAGTCCCTAGAGCGGAAAGCCACGGAACATGTAGGGCCACCTGGTCGATCCCGAGGACCTGGTGGCACAAACAGGCGCTCACGGACCTGCGAGGGGAGGAGCGACTGTGGGACGCCTGGGACAACTTGTCCGCGGCTCCGCCTGGGAACTTGGAAAAATAATAGGACTGGACCACTGGGGCGAAGTGATGGCGTCCCGGCAAGGGGCACTTTTCCCCCAGCCACCACCCTGGTCGGGCTGGTCAGTGGATCCCGCCTGGGAACTTGAAAAAAAAATCATAATCATCCGAGAAGGCCCCCAGACCACCCGGACACAGGAGAGACCGAGGGAGGAGGAGGGTTCCCTCACCTGCCACCAGTGTCACCACTAGACCAGTCTGTGCCTCCAGAGCCGGACTAGAGAAATAACCTGGGACTGCCGAGTCTCTCCCAGCCACAGGCCAGTCCCCGTCTCCCAAGCGGGACTCGGGAAAAGTCCGTGGGAAGAAAGTCGAGGCCGAGCAGGGGGACACGGAACAGTGGACCAGTCGGACACCCTCTGTCTTTCACCAGCACCACATCCGGTAGGTCCGTCCCCGCGGTTCGACCGGGCCGCCACAGCCACGGTGCGCTGGTTGACCCAGCCGCTCAGCCCACCGAGGTGCCTGGCCGGCCGGCTGGCTGACACTTAAATGTCCTCCCACATCAGCCCTGCGGGCCCAAGTTCTGACTCACTGGCTGTAGTGCCGCCGCCCTCCCCCACCACAAACCAGGTGGCGCTGCACAAGGCCTCTCGCCTACGCAAGCCATCCTCACTCACATGCGTCACTGTCCCTTCTTTTGCCTGTTGCACCGGAGCTTCGGAGGACAAGCGTACTCTGGGAAAGCGGCCACCAGAGGGAGCCCGACCCCAGCCGGTGTTGGCAACCCGAGGTCGCCTCGACATCACCCAGGCCACCCTCTGCATCAGAGTCCAGAAGGTCCCTCTGCGGCGTCCAACGAAGACACCCGCCACCCCTCACCCCACCCACACCCCGCAATCCCCACAATTGTAGCCTTCCAGGAATTAATAAGGGGTCAACCAGACCACACAAATTGTGCACCGAACACCCCTCCGCATAGACCTGTAACATAGTCAAGAGACTGACAGAAAGACAGAGGTGGGGAGCCTTTCCTAAAATGCAATCACACGACCCCAGGATGGAGCCACGATGCTCTCTCTTCACATTTTTATTTTATTTTATTTTATTTTATTTCTATCTATCTATCTGTTTTGAGACAGAGACTCAAGATGTTGCCCTGGCTAGGGGGCCGTGGCGTCACGGCTCACAGCAACCTCCAACTCTCGTGCTTAAGCGATTCTCTTGCCTCAGACTCCCGAGTATCTGAGACTACAGGCAGCCCGCTACAACGCCAGACTATTTGGGGGGGTTGGTAGGGGTCATGGTTTGGCAGGCCCAGGCTGGATTCGAGCTCCCCAGCTCCGCCATATGTGGCTAACATCCTAGCCACTTGAGCTACAGGTGCCATATTTTTTAAAATACCCTGGCTGGCAAAAGGAAGGGAGGGAGGGAATGAAGGAGGGTGGGACCAAGGGATGGATCCGAGGGTCAGCCTGGGTGGGGGAAAGGATCGGCCAGAGTCACCATTTGCCATACCCGAGCCTGTTTGGCATTCAGGTGGGTGCCATGAGATGGGTGTCAGCTGCCTCCTCACCCCCATAAGATGGATACTGCCTGCCGCTGACATGTACTGTGCTGCTGTGTAGGATAAAAGATGAAAGGAGAAAATGAAGAAATACCCTCACTCTGAAATGATGACAGTCACTATCACTCTTAGATTAGTCCAGATCTGGGTGGAGGAAAAGGAGATTAAAACAGATGGATCAAGTGATGTTGTCATGAGAATGAGCTAACTACTACTTATCCACTACTTGCTAGATCTGCATTATGTTATATTACTGCTATGTAACTGCCCTCTATGTTATCTATTGGCTAATCCGCTAAACTGCTGGTTCGCTTATGTAAAGGGAGGTCATCCTGATCCAATGATTGCTTTCTGCTTCCTCCTCAAATTTTATTTTTACTTCTAATTGCTAACTTTCAGATGACCTGTTTGGCCCGTTGCCAACTTTTAGACCAGGAAACCCCAACTTCAGACCCCTCAATGCTCTCTTAGTCTGTTTTAGACTTTGCTAACATGCCCTGCGATTGATAAAAGACTCCTTTTAAATATTCTACTTGGAGTCGGTGGTCCTTATCTAGCCCCACAGCAGTCTCTAGAGCTCTTCTTCTTTGGGGCTGTCTGGGGGTATCATTGTCTGTCCATCTACCCCGTTTTAGGGACAGGCAGGCCTAGCGGATTGAAGCATGTGCAACATGGCTGGGGAGTTCCCAATTGAAGAAAGAGGGTGGGTGGCTGGGTGAGACAGGGAGGAAGAGAAGCCAGAGTCCCTTTGAAAGCCCCAGATGAGGGGAGACAAATGCCCTGTTGGTGGGGAGACTTCCAGGCACCTCCGCCCCACAACCTCTGCCAAGGGACCCAGGGTGCGGATGGATCCAAACCACCCAAAGGTGGCTCTTTAACACTGCTCTTTGGCCCGGGCCACAGAGAGAACAGAAAAGAAGTTTGTCAGCTCCCACAGCAGCAGCAGGGACAGTTGTCAAAGGGTTGAAAATGTTTTCTGAGGTAGCAGATGAAGGGAATTGGCATTTGTAGCCCACACCTGTTGCGTGACCCGAGACGCGAACGAGCAGCAGCTTTGCTGTAGGTGTAAACTCGCTCCTGTAATTATTAAGTCAAGAAACAGACTATACCCCATGGGATGGCATACAGCAAAGTTCTTTATTCCAAGTTTAAGTTTTATACTCTTCCAGTCACGTACACACCTAATCCATTATCTATTAGCTGAATTTTAACTTGAAAGGAAATATTTATCATATCAATGTAACCATTAGTGTAGTAAATCCCTTCCTCTAAACAGTGACTAGTTTTCTGAGCAGGGCACAAAGATGAAAGCAGCCATAGGGGAACAAAGTTAATAGAAGAATATCTTCAAGCATTCACTCAGTTTACTCAGTATGAAGTAACGACTGTGTCTTTCCCTCAGGGCAGAGTACCCATAGACCTCTGACAATATGTTGTTAACATATGTCAACCCTCTGGCCCGTATCTCTGAGGAAGGGCAGCATGCCCTTGGATCTCAGGCTTCACGGGGTGTACTGCTTCAGAGAAAAGGCCTAAGGAATTTTACAATTCCAAAAAAGCCTAACTCTGCGAGTAACCCAGGGGGATCCAAGCCTCTTAAGCCTCTGGAAGAAAAGCATGTCATTTTAAACTCACACTGAAATTACTTTTTGTGCTTGATGTAGGATAAGTTTATTTCTAAATATTATCCTACAACACCCAGCGAGTTACTGAATCACACTTCCTCTCTCAGGTGAGGTTCCACTCTACAATTCCGCGTTTGGAAAGGGGCTGCCCACCTGGCGTGGGCAGGGTCATGTCTGAAAGCCCAGAGGCGGGGAGGTTGCTTAGGCTTGTGAGCAGTCAGTGCAGAAGGGGGTGGAGTGAGAGGAGGAGGAGGCAGTCTGAGGAGGGACTGTGACGCAGGTCTCCCAGGAGCGTCCACCTTGGTGGCCAGGCTAGGGGTTGTATCTTCCGTGGTGGAAGAGCCGGGCCCACTCCCACCCCACTCCTCAGGCAAACACCTCAGGGCAAACCCGCGGCTGGCTTGGAAGCTCCTCCAGCAACGCTATCATGGTTGCAAACTTACTGTGCCGCCTAGGCAGCCTCCTTTGGGAGCAGCACCTCCCCCGCGTGCCTCTCTTCCTGGGCTCTGGCTCTAGGGGACGGGGACAGAGTAATGAGATCATCCGAAAAGCTGGACTGACTTAATGACAGTTCTTTGTCCATTCCTGAGTCTTTCCCTCAGAAGCACCATTTCTACCATCTGTGAACTAAAACAAAATCTGAAGCCCAAGTCTTTAAACTTCAGTCAGTCGCTGGCCACAAGGAAGAAGGGAAGGGAAAACAGACAACCCTCCACTTGGAAGTCATCTTCGGTAACATACGGAATGCTCGACAATCTAAGGCTGGTCAAAAGGCAAGACAAAGCCTTAACGCAGACACAGGCCAGCCATTGAATTCACTGAGCACATGAGTTTTGGGTAAACACCCAGGGTGTTTGCTTATCATTAACAGACACTCCTATCTTTTCTTTTTTCTTTTTTGAGACAGAGCCTCAAGTTGTCAACCTGGGTAGAGTGTTGTGGCATCACAGCAACCTCCCAACTCTTGGGGTCAACCGATTCTCCTGCCTCCGCCTTCCAAGTAGCTGGGACTGCAGGCGCCTGCCTCAACCTGTGGCTATTTTTGATTGCAGCCATCATTTTTGTTTGGCCGTGCAGGCTGGATTCGAACCCGCAAGCTAAGGTGCATGTGGCTAGTGCCCTAGCCTCTTCAGCCACAGGTGCTGAGCTAGATACCCTTAGCGGAACATATTCCAAGCCTTTAAATGGAGCTTCATTCCCTTACCTGGAATTAAAGCAGCTTTAAAGCCAGCTGCAACCTTGATACCGGAATTTCAGTCTTCAGTAGGTTTTTGGTCTTGGTAATTCAAAGAATGAATGGCCGGACCACAGATCAGTTGTAAGACAGGATTTATTTACAGAAAATAATACAGACACGCCAGAGCTCCATGCAGAGAGCGAAAACCCAAGTCTGGAGTGAAAAGGTCTCTGTCTCCCTCCAGGCTCTTTGTCTAAGGGTGTATTTATAGTCACCTGGAGCACTCCTTAGTTACATTTAGCAGGGCTTGGTAGTTACTTTTGGCTTGTCTTGGACATGAATGAATGGCTATAATGCCTTTCATTCCCAGGCCTATGAAACTTACATTAAATTGACCAGGCCTAGGAAATGGGGTTCCCTGTTCAGTCACAAGTACAGAGGGAAACCTAGGTCCTGGTGTTTCCCCAGAAGTTGTCTGCCCCTCTGGCTACTGGAGCCTCCTTCTGGGCCCCCCTGCTTACCCTCCATGTTCCTCTGCTCCTTGCCAGTGCATCAACACATCAACACTGCCAAGGCGAAGGAAGCCAGTCCACACGGCACCCCCCCACCCCAGCTCCACAGGTTGGCTGGGGCACCACTTGTCCTGTATCAACCTGTCAATCCCCCCCTCCCCTTACAGAGGTCCTTCCTTTCCAGGCCAAACTCATGTAAACCTTCCACCTATGGACTGATTTTAAATTTTGTTCCATCGCCTTAAAATGTGCAAAACCAAGCTGTAACCTGCCCATGCCAGGATCACTTGTGGGACTCAGAAACAACCTTTATAAATTATTTTACAGAGTTTTGAGACTCTTTTAGATTGAGGCGTCAGTTATTGTCATATCCATCTGTGAGAGCTTTTTCTTTTACATTGTGTCTTCTTCATTCACCTTTTTAGATGGAATTATGGTGGTGCTGATGCCCATAATTATTGCACTTCGGGAGGCTAAGGTGGGTAGATTGCTTGATCAACAGCGATACCCCATCACTCTAATATATATATAAGCATTATGGCACTTGCCTGTAGTTGCAGCCTCTCTCTTCTACTGAAATGACAATCTCTTAAGACGAAGACTTGGACACTGCTATGAATGACCTATGCCAGGGCACTCAACCCCAAGATGACTGAAATTATTTCCCCCTCACCCCCCTAAAAACAGAGACAGCATGAGTTGGATTAAAGTGGATATTTGAATTGTGAATATTATTATTCCAGTAGTTTGTATTCTAGTCAGACACTAGAATACAAAGTCTTAGGAAAGTCTTGTGCAGTTTCATAAAATTCCTTCTTTGCTTATTTGGCTGCCTTTTCCAAAGCACCAATTTGGCTTCTAAAGAGAATATACTTCTGGGTGGCGCCTGTATCACAAAGGAGTAGGGCGCCAGCTCTATATGTCGGAGGTGGTGGATTCAAACCCAGCCCCAGCCAAAAAACTGCAAAAAAAAAAAAAAAAAAAAGAAAAGAAAAGAAAAGAAACTTCATAGGAAGAAAAGAAAAAAAGAAACAAGTGGTTATTTTAAATATATACATTTTATATAATAGTTATGTTATACAAAGAAACGGTTACAGCATTAGCTACTTCTTTTTTTTTTTTTTTTTTTAAGACAGAGCCTCAAGCTGTCACCCCGAATACAGTGTGGGGCATCACAGCTCACAGCAACCTTCAACTCCTGGGCTCAAGAGATTCTCCTGCCTCCACCTCCCAAGTAGCTGGGACAATAGGCACACGCCACAACACCCACCTATGACTTTGGTTCTGACCGTCATTCTTTGGCGGGCCCGGGCTGGATTCAAACCCGCCAGCTCAGGCGTATGTGGCTGGCACTTTAGCCATTTGAGCTACAGGTGCTGAGCCAGCATTAGCTACTTCTTAAAAGAAATCATAAAACATACAAGGTTTGAGGTTTATTGAAAAAAAAATATTTTACCCTAACAGTTTATGAAACCTTAGAAATACTTCCTTTAGCTGTCAAGTTTCAAAATTAATGTTTTTCCTTTTACTAAGACTATAGTAATACCTTTTAAATTTTTTATGGCTTAAAGTTAAGTGTGAACGACCATTTACTGAGTTAAGTGCACATGGGTGATGTCTCCAAGGGATATTGGGCGATATATTGCTTCACCTCTTTGTGTTAACATCCTTCGTTCACCTATGAACCAAGCTTCCTTGCGATGCGCTGTATCATTGTGCACACAGGAACCCAACTCACTAAATAACAAAGTGATTGCAGTCTCTTTGTAGGCCCTGTTTCTAAGGTCCCAGCACTAAAGAAGTACCTCCCACATGGGAATTTTCTTTTATTGAATGAATCCATAAATTTAATGCGTGAAAAATGAGAGATCCTTACTTTTTGATGCAAATTTGACTAACTTTGAAAGCTGATCCAAATCTACCTGGCAAATGAGGACAGCTTGCATTTCTTGATATCCTTCAAATATATGGGGGTGGACTTCAGACAAATGTGCATACAATGCAGTTTATGTTTTTTTTTTTTTTTTTGAGACAGAGCCTCAAGCTGTCACCCTGGGTAGAGTGCCTGGGCATCACAGCTCACAATAATCCCCAACTCCTGGGCTCAAGAGATTCTCTTACCTCATCCTCCCAAGAAGCTGGGAATACAGGCACCTGCCACAATGCCTGGCTATTTTTTGGTTGTGGTTGTCATTGTTGTTTGGCAGGCCCAGGCTGTATTCTAACCCATCAGCTCTGGTGTATGTGGCTGGCACCTTAGGCACTTGAACTACAGGCACTGAGCCTACAATGCAGTTTTTAAAGGGTGCTTAATAGCAGTCTACCAATCTTACCTCCAGTGCTTGTGCTGTGTGGTGTTGATCAGGCATTTCCTCCCTGTGGGCTTTCTCATTCCTCACTGTAATCAGTGGTTTTCAAACTTAGCTGTGCATTATAATCACCAATAGGGATTTTTAAAACAACTATGCTTAGGTGCCATCCTAATTAATTGAGACTGTCCAATGACTATGACCCACTGTGTATTTTTAAATAATTTTTTTTGGTATTGGTCATTGATTTTTCAACCGGTGTACCACGGCAGGACCTTAGTTATGTCATAACAATTATAAAGATCATTAATTATTTTTAAAAGAAGTTCAAATCACAGTAAGTGCATTTTTTTTTTTTTTTGGTAGAGACAGTTTTACTTTATTGCCCACTGTAAAGTGCTGTAGCATTACACAGCTCACTGCAACTTTCAACTCCTGAACCTAGGTGATTCCCTTGCCTCAGCTTCCCAAATACCTGGGACTACAGGTGCCTGCCACAACACCGGCAATTTTTTTTGTTGCAGTTAGGCCGGGGCTGGGTTTGAACACACCACCCTTGGTATATGGGGCTGTTGCCCTGCCAATTGAGCCATGGGCACCACGCTGCTCTTTTTTTTTTTTTTTAACACCATAATTTAAGTGTGCTGTCAAAGTTTAACTGAAGGTTCAAGTGTGCTGATCTAAGTGATTCCAAAGTGAAGTGGAGCATTAACTCACTGTTCCAGATCAGTGCTTCTCAAACTTCAATGTGATATGAATCCCCTGGTATCTTGCAAAAATGCAGTTTCTGATTCATTAGGTCTGTTTTTTTCTTCCATGAGACAGAGTAAGAGACCTATGTGGTTATAGGAACTGAAGGTGGCACAAATCTCTCTTCCAACATCTTAAGGAATTGTCTATACATGAGAGTTCTTGAAGGCTCAAGACCTTCAGAAGAAATAAGTATTGGTGATCGTCTTCAGAAACAGTCATTAGCAGGTGAGGAGGACATGCACCCACCCACTTGATTCTGTGTTCTAATTTTTCTTTTTTTATGGAGACAGAGGCTCACTATGTATCCCTTGGTAGAGTGCCATGGTCAAACGTTACCTCAACTTCAAACTCCTGGGCTAAAGTGATGGTCTTGCCTCAGCCTCCCAAGCAGCTGGGACCACAGGTACCTGCCACAAACCATGGCTGTCATTGTTGGTTAGCTGGCACCGGCCAGGTTCCAGCCTGCCAACTTCGGTCTATGTGGTTGGTGCCATAACCACTGTGCTACAGGCACCAAGCCTGTGTTCTATTTTTGAAATTTATTAAAGTTGATGCTGCTTCACAAAGGCCAACAGAAGAAAGACAAATAGATCGTTTTCATTCAGCAGTTTTCTCCCAGTTATTTCTATTTTTTTTTTTTTTTTGGCAGTTTTTGGCCATGTCTGCATTTGAACCTACCACCTCTGGCATATGGGGCTGGAGCCCTACTCCATTGAGCCACAAGTACCACCCCATAGTTTTTCGTTATTAAAAAATACACGGGTATTGCCAAATCAACAAAACAGACTGAAAAAGGGCAAAGAATCAGAAGTGAATATTAGGAGGGAGGAAGAAAGGAGTTTTCAGAAAGAGAAAGTGGTGAACTTAGTGGCTAGAAAATATGATTGAGCATTTGGAAGACAACAAACATAACTTAATATGATAAAGGGGGACTGGGTGCAGTAAATCCTCCCTGTAATCCCTGCACTCCGGCAGGCCAAGGAGGGTGGATTGCCTGAGCTCACAAGTTCAAGACAAGCCTGAAGTAGAGCATAATCCTGTGGCATTGTGGTGGGCACTGGAAGTCTCAGCTACTTGAGTGACTAAGACAAGAGAATCACTTGAGTCCAAGAGTTGAAGGCTGCTCTAAGCTATGACACCATATCACTCTACTGTGGGTGAAAAAGTGAGACTCTGTCTCAAAAAAAAAAAAATGTGATAAAGGGGGAATAGTAAAGGAAGAACAAGGGCAAGCAGGAACTCTGCCTCTGTGAGTCTTGAATCATGGGGAAGGTAGGAAAAAATAAGAAAGGCCTTATAGCAATATGAAAGGGATTATATTGCTACTAGTAAGTGTATTTCCAGAGCTATTTTCGCTCTGCCTGGCTTTCCTTTTAGCTGCCTTGAAATGGCCTAGGTAAGTGAAGTGAGTCCATATTTTAAACAAAATAATGTGCTTTTTTCAACATAATATAAAATTTCTTAATCAATAAAATAAAGCTCATCAAACCTCTTTCACACATAATAGATGATAAAAAACATCATTTACTTTAATATCTATTTTTTATTCCCTCCTGAAGCTGCTGCACACATTGTGTGTAGGCTTCCTGGACAGGGGTATTGACTATTTTCCAATAGCAATGGGGCCACTTTGCCTATTGTGGCAGGAAATGAGGTAGAATCCCTTTGCTTTCCAGAATACATCTCTTTGTAGAAAAACAAAATCATAGGTATGCATTCCAGCAGCTCATGGGCTTTTTACACCAACTATTTAGGGGAGAGGAAAGCCAGTCTTAAAACACTTTGCCCAGACAAAATATGCCAATGTCAATGTTAAACATTAGGAAACATCATTAAAGCAGATGAGAAACAGGCTGTAGACATTTTTATAAGCCTACAATACTCGACTTGAAGGTTCTGTTGTGGAGACCACAAGAAGCCTAAGAGAGGACATCATTCATAGCCATTTTTAGAGACATGTCTTTTTTGAAGAGGAGGTTACAGCTGGGGATCATTCAAAGCAAGACCTTCCAGAGAGCTTGTGCACCTGATAGAGATAGAAGGATTTAGGCCGAGTAGATGTGGGCTCATTGTCCAAATCCCTTCAGTACTGCAAAGAAAATACTCCCTTTTCATTCCAGGACACTCTGGGGACTAGACTTTTAGAGAATAATTTTCTGCTTAAATCTCCATAGCTGCAACATTAGTGATCTGTATAAGTTTGTTTGTTGTTTTTCCACAGGACAAAAGGAAGCTTAGAAAGTTGAGAAACTTGCACAGAAGCACCAATGTTCAGTAAAGAAACTAGCATTTGACTCTGTGTTCTTTACAATGCTGTCTTCTGACCCAAGCCTGGACACAAACATTTAAAGCAGAGATAGAAAAAAGGCTATGCAGATCGAATTGTCCCCAAAGAAGTCTCCTTGTTCAGTCTTCAGGACTATAAGCTCAGCAGGAAAATTTTTCTTTGTAAAACAGGGTTGTGTCTGTAAGGCACAACCTACACAGTTTTTACAGTGAAAACGGGAAGGAGGCAGACAAAGCCCTGAAAGTTTGTTTTCTGCTTCCACATTATTACAGCTGTGTGTTTTCTGTGAAGCCCTAGAAGAGGGATGGAATGTAGACCACAATATTCCTGGAATGCAAAGTTTTCCTATTTATACCGACATCTCATGACAGGGCTAGGTGACTACAGTCTGCATCGTCTTGGGAACCAAACATTTCATTTTACCAAGATTCAGATTATTCACTCATGCGTTAATTGAAGCAGAAGTTACCAAGTACATGATAGATGCCAGGCACCATGCTAGGTACTTGAGAATACCAAGACATGATCAAAGAAGGACCATGGGGAAGACTAGATTGAAAACTACTAACACAGCTGAACCTGATTGAACATATAAGAACAATAATTCAGTGAGCTTTCGCCTTGGGGGTGGCCCAGGTACTCAGCAATGGTGATATCATTACAGCTGGAGTGATATCAATGGTGATATCATTTGCTTTGCATTTATCTGTGTGAAGCTTCACAGTGACCACAGCTGGTAAGTATTCTTTTTCAGCTTTCGGACTTGAGGAAACTAAAGCCATAAGAAGTATTTAAATTACCTGAGTTTCACAAATCTCCTAAGTAGTGAAGTTACATTTTGGAATGCAATTTTTCTGATCTCAAACCCAGAACAATAGTACTCTGTAGACAAACAGCAAGAAGAGATTAATGCCAGCTTGGTGCCCGTAGCACAGTGGTTATAGCGAGCACCAGGTACATGCACCAAGGATGGCAGATTCAAAACTGGCCTGGGCCAGCTAAACAAAAATGACAACTCAAAAAAAAAAAAAAAATTGGCTGGGCATTGTAGCAGGTGCCTACAGTCCCAGATACTTGGGAGGCTAAGGCAAAATAATCACTTAAAGCCCAAGAGTTTGAGGTTGCTGTGAGCTGTGACACCATAGCACCCTACTTAGGCCAACGTAATGAGACTCCTGTCTCAAAAAAAAAGAGATTAATGCCGAAAGTCAGGTGGCATTCAAGAAGACATCACAGAATGCCCAAGTTCATTCTATGAGACTTAGCCCATGGAAATAATGAGTTATGAGACTTAGCAGTTATCTGCTTGTTATATTCTGTTCAATTAATTCAACTTGCCAACCAAGCATCCCTGTTAACAACACTGTGTGTATACTTCAGCTTATTTTACTCTGCAGACTCACTAATACAAGGAAGAAATAATACTGTCTATACTCCATTGCAAACTGCCTATTTTACCTACTCTATATTTCGATTGCTGAACACAAACTGACTATAAATTGAGTGGCTTAACACAACAACATTATTGTAGTTCTGTAGGCCAGAAGTACAAGCAGGCCTGACTGGATTGTCTGCATAGACAGACTCTCAGAAAGCCAAGATCCAGAACCAGCTGCACTCATGTCCATGGGATCTGGCAAGAATCTGCTTCCATACAGGTTGTGGGAAGAAATAAGTTCTCTTTGTGACTGTAGGACTGAGGACTTTTCTATTCTTCCTGGGTGCTGGCCAAGGACCACTTTTAGCTCCTGGAGGCTATTTGATCTCTGACAGTGACTCTTCTCTCTCAGTTACAGATAGCCTCCTGCACATGGAGGAAAGCTCATGTGCCTAATCTTTCTAATTTTTTCTTCTTATGTTACCTTCTCCAGTTTGTAAAGCTCTCTTGCCCTTTACAGAGTACTTCACATGGACTAGGCATTGTTCCTAGTCTTACAATGATGTCTTTATCCTCATCCTAACTCTGAGGTATAGGAGGATAGTGCTGTGTGCTCCCTATTCTGTTGCTGCACAGAGAAATCCTACTCAATCCTCACTTGTGTATGCCTTAACTTAGAATCCAAAGGCCTATCTTTAATGTATAATGCTAACTTATGGAACTTATGGAATTCTAGAGCACAGTGTGACAACTGCCAGTATTCATATTCATAAATAGAGCCTCAAAAAGGGCCAGCCTCCTCTTTCCCAGAGCTACTGAGGAAAAATCTTACCATGATATAAAATTAGTCAAAGAATTTGTTTATGTACGAGATAAAATGGAGAACACTCACAAAAATACCAATTCTGTTTTTGGAGGATTATAGAATTATTTATACTGTTATCCACGTGTTGTGTTCTCTATTAAAACAAATTTGGGAACTTATTATTAAACTTATTGGGAACTTATTATTAAACAAATTTGGGAACTTATTATTAAAGTAAATTTGAATAAGGGGTTTTGAAAGAGTTCAGAACCTAGAAACTACTGCCATGGCTCCTTTAATAACATTCAGAAGCAACCCATAGTTCTGATTGGTTGCCTTAATCCCTAATTTTTTACCAATTTTAATAATACTTCACATCTTTGTATTCCTAAATATGATACATATTTGTAAGACTGAGATATTACTGTTCAAATGGGCTTCAAAGAAAGTTCAGTGCTTCTATCCTCTTACTCATTTGGTATGGCAAGAAAACAGTACAACACTGTGATTCAGTTTGATTTCTGAAAATCAATGCATTCAAATTAAATGAATGGGTGAGAAGGCAGTGCAGTAGAGTCAAGAAATAAAGATACCATGATGGATTCCAAACACTATAGGTACTGAGGTGAATATAGAAGAGACTGGCTATGCTAACTCACTGTGTCAACATAGGTGTCATTTCTCTCAGCTGCTCAAAGAAGAAATGCAATGACATGGCCTCTAAGGTTTCTTTCCTGTGTAACTAAAAGCTTTACTAACAATGTATGGCAGAATGGTCTTAGGAACCCAGGGACAGCCCAGCCACATTTGTTGATGTAAGGAGAAAGATTTATTGTATTTATTGTTAAAAGCATAAATAGAGAAAGTCACTGAAAAGCTGTAACATCATGTATGATTACGGTGCTGGAATATGTATTAGCAGGGATATATACCAGGTTCAACTTGAAAATTGCACAGATTTATTTTTAAAGAAATCTATGTAGAGGTCTTCTCTCACAATTACACAATACTTTATTTGGGGCAGTGTGATGAAAGACCTTTAGTTAAACAATCTAGAATACAGCAATGAAAAAACAGTGACAGGCATTTGGAGAGAGGGCTCTGGTTTGAAGGTGTCCCCTATAAGTTCATGTGTTGGAAAGTTAATCCCCAAAGCAACAGTGTTGAGAAGAAAGACCTGGTAACAAGAGACTTGATCACAAGAGAGAAGACCTCTTTAATGGGTTAGTGTTGTTATTATAGGAGAAGGTTACTATGAAGTGAGCCTGGCTCTGGCACATCTCTGACTTACCTGCTTGCTACTGCATTACACCCTTCACTTGTTGAATGACACTCAGCAGATGCTGGTGCCACACTCTTGGACTTCACAGCTTCCCCAGGATGAGGAGCTAAAAAAAATTCTGTCCCTAATAAATTACCCAGTATTAGGTATACCATTATAGCAACAGAAAATGGACAGAAACAGGGATATGGCACTGCTGGCCCCCTTTGTTCATTCTTCAATCCTGTTTACCTCATCCCACTCTCACCAGAGTCTGAACTCAGCTTCCAAGGACTCAATGTTACCTTGTAGTTGTAAGTTTGGCCAGCCAATATGTCAGCATTAAGAACTACAGAGAAAACAAATGCAGCCCAGCAAGACACAGCCACCTGTTAGGCAAGAAGGAAAAAAGCAGATATCCCTACAAGTGCTATGGCCAAGTCAAACAATTCTCCTCTTATTAAAAGCCAAGGCCCTTTGATATTGCCCAACCTTATCCACACAGTACCATGGCACACTCACTGGGAATGTGTGGGGTGTGACTAAGAAGCACAATCTATAAGAAAAAAAAAAGTAAATTCTTAGTTTGATAGCAACTCATAAGAATCTGAAACAAAGCCAACCCTTTCACCATCTTACCTTGATAAGGCCTGCAGGTCCCATCTCCTACTAGGACTGGGCATCACAGCAGGGGTTTCAAACAGAACTGCCAGCCTAGGGATTGCTACCCACCAGTTCTGACTAACATCCCCTGAGCTGGCCAAAAGCCTCCACTAAGTCTCTGATAAGTTAGAACTCATACATCACTAGACTCCCTACCAACAGTAGTTTTCCAAAATCACAGAGGCTTGGGTTTACTCACTGATGGAGAAGGGGGCCTTTGTACTTTATTACAGGAGTAATGCTATTTCTACATCAAGAAGTCTGTTCTGGTCCTAGAGGGCATCACCCAGATTCAAGAAAAAAATACCTACCGGTGTTCTCAAAATGAAAGACCCTGATTTGACAGCATGTAGGTACACTGGATCCCACCAGTCTTGGGCCCCTTTGCTGCGATTCACCTGTTATTTATGTATTTATTATATTTTTTGGGATAGAGTCTCACTTTGTCACCCTTGGTAGAGTACCACGCCATCATAGCTCATAACAACCTCTAACACTTGGCCTTAAGCAATTCTCTTGCCTCAGCATCCCCAGTAGCTGGAACTAGAGGCCCCTGCCACAACATCCAGCTATTTTTAGAAAAGGGGTCTAACTCTTGCTCTGGGTGGTCCTGAACCTGTGAGCTTAGGCAATCCACTTGCCTCAGTCTCCCAAACTGCTAGGATTACAGGTGGGAGCCACCTCACCCGGCCTCGATTATCCCCTTATTAACCATTATCCCTTGTGTTATCTAATTCCTGTCCTCATTTATTCAAGACAGGGTAAAAATGGTGTCAGCAACAGTTGCAATCCAATGCCTTCTACTCCCCAAACCTCTCCCAAAGTACCCCAAACCCATGCAGCCCTACTAATGCCTGACCCATCCAATTCATACAACTGAGGACAGTTACTGCCCTATGTAGCCAAAAGCAGTTTTGGAAGATGGATCATTGTCCACATTACCACTTTTAACAAGAGTTGGGAATGGTGGGAGGCCTAATGCAATCACACACAAACCCTTTTCCCCTCCCTATTCATCTTCTCTCTTCCTAAGACAAAGACACAAACAATCTAATTAGTCCATGCCCTGAGAAATTCACACCAAAAGAACCTACCTGAGAAACAACATGTAGAATGTGCCCTCCTGACAGCCGCATATAAATGTGGTCTCTAACTGCTCCCAGGGGCAGACACCATATTTATTCTGCCCAGGTGGGTCACCCTCCCCTTTCAATAGAGCTGACCTAAACCTCTTTCCTACTGTGGTTTTGTCTCTAGGCACAATTATCTACACCTTTCATATATGATTCCCAGAGAATTTTAATCTCTGAAGAGTGTTTACACACTTTTTTTTTTGAGATAGAGTCTCACTTGGTTACCCTCAGTAGAGTGCTGTAGTGTCATAGCTCACAGTAACCTCAAACTCTTGGGCTTAAGCAATTCTCTTGCCTCAGCCTCCCAAGTGGCTGAGACTATTGGCACCCACCACAATGTTCGGTCATTTTCTTTCTTTTTTTTTTTTTTTTGGTTGTAGTTGTCATTGTTCTTCAGCAGTCCCAGGCTGCGTTTGAACCCGCCAGCTCTAGTGTACGTGGCCAGCCTCCTAGGGGCTTAGGTACAGGTAGCGAGCCACAGAACATTTTCAATACTGATAATGTCCACTTCATTAATTTATTGAAAAAAAGGTGGATTTTTTGGATGTCATATCTAAAACTTCATTTCTACTCCCATAGTTACAAAGCGCACACCTTTCTTTGGGTCTACAAATGTTACAGTTTTTACTTAACAATTCTACCATTCATTTTGAGTTAATTTTTGAATAATTTATGAAGAATGACAAGATCCGTTTTCCATAATATGTTTCCCAAGTATCGCCAATCATTCTGTCTACAGGTAGACAACCCCTTGATGGGATGCAGCTGACAATGTTCTCAATCTGTAAATCAAGTAGAGATGAACTGTCATAATGAACAGTCCTGAAATCTAGAATCTAGAATATAGAATCTATTTCTTTAGATCTCCTGTGATCCCTCTCATTACAATCTTTTTAATTTTTGGCACACACAAGTTCTGAGTTTGGCTGCTCCCAGCCTCACCAACAATTAACATTTCCTGAGTGTTTCAGTTTCATCATTCTATTAGGCATGTGGTGGCCTCTTTATGTAGATCCAATTTGCCCTCTGGGGGGGGGAATCAATGAAATCAACAAATTTATATGTGTGTGTATGTGTACATATGTAATCCCCTTTTAAATATTTGTTTGTAAAAGGCCTGTTTATTAATTTTGCCTGTATCTCTATGATTTTTTAAGCCATTTCCTTATGCATTTGTAGGATTTTTTTAAAACACATTTCATTAAGCATATATTTATTTTGATACTATGTTTTCATTGCCTCAGGATTAATTTATAACTCTCCTAAAGAAGTCTTTCAGTGACTAGGCACGGTGGCTCATGCCTGAAAATCTCAGCACTCTGGGAGGCTGAGGATGGTAGATTGATTTAGGTCAGGAGTTCAAGACTAGCCTAAACAAGAGTGAGACTCCCATCTCTCCTTAAAATAGAAAAAAAAAAAAATAGCCAGACATTGTGCTAGGCACCTGTTGTCCAAGCTAATTGGGAAGCTGAGGCAAGAGGATCACTTGAACCCAGGAGTTTGAGGTTGCTCTGACGTAAGAAATACAAATGTCAAACTAACCACAGAGAATTTATACTCTATTATTTTGTAGTTACTACCTTCTAAAGAGATTTCTATCTGCACCTGCTTTGTAAGTATAAACAGTTACATGTAGGGAGATAACTATGTAGGATCTCACCTTCATTTAACTCCACAAATTACAGCATTCATTTTTGCACACAGATTCCTCCAGAGGCCCAGTAGGTACAGTTCATTTCAATGCTCTCTTATACCTAATACAGAATAATACTGGAATAAAGCCATTAATGGACAGCTACTTCACAAGCTAAATAATAAAAATTGATGATGTAATACACACAGGCACACATTCACAACTTTTGCAGTTTCCATGAAGATGGCATCAAAACTGACATGTAAGGAGGCTTTGGTGTTAACATTTCTGACTGACAACACACTTCGAGGTCTGGAGTCCTTCCTCAGCACTGACCTTGAAGAGTAACAATCCTTCTGGCAAATTGTTTGAAATTTCTGAAATAAGACACAGCTTTTATACTCAATACTAGAAAAAATAGGTTATAATTTCCAGTCATTAATTTTTTTTAAATTTCAGGATAATGTGAGAGTTCAAACAGGAGTCCCTCTTAAAGTTATGTCCTATACCCCAAAGGTGTGCCATATGACTCGCATTGTTCCCATTCAGTGAGAGCATTCCAAACACCCCCTACCCCCAACCTGAATTAAAATGAGGTTTTTTGGTTTTTTTCCGATGTGGGTGTGAATTCGATTGTTTACTGGTTTCATGTTAGTAATGAGTACGTTGAAAATTTGCTTTACCATTCTTTTTTTTTTTTTTGAGACAGAGCCTTTAGCTGTTGCCCCGGGTAGAGTACCATGACATCATAGCTCATAGCAACCTCCAACTCTTGGGCTCCAGCGATCCTATTGCCTCAGTTTATCTATTTTTATAAGAGATGGAGCCTCATTTTTTTTCAGGCTGGTCTCGAACTCGTGAGCTCAAGCAATTCAACCACCTTGACCTCCCAGAGTGTTAGGATTTACCAGCATCAGCTACTGTGCATGGCAGGAATTGTATTTTCTGCATTATCCACATTGCCACTTTGTGTATTAACTGGTGTATTTTGTTCATTCCCATTTAAGGTAAGTATTTCTCTGTGCAATATTATTTTATTTGCTTTCTCAGCTTCTCATTCATCTGTTTCTCTTTTCTTATTTTCCTCATAGTTACTTAAATATGTTTTAGAGTTAATCTTGGTTTACTTACAATGTTTCTAACTATACCACTTTTTGTGGTTTTCTAAGTAGCTGTTCTAGGTATAAAAAGTATTTATGAAACTTATCAGTCTATTAGTATCATCATTTTATGACCTCAAGTGAAATGTATCAAGCTTAACTCTAATTTAGATCACTTAACCACCCAACTTTTTAATATAATTGTATTTCTCTACAACCAGAGCATCAGATCATACAGTATTTTATCTTTTGTTCTACTCATCAAATATCATCTCAGTAACTCATGAGGAAATATATATATACATTCTTTTTTTTTTGTAGCGACAGAGTCTCACTTTATCATCCTCGGTAGAGTGCAATGGCGTCACACTGCTCATAGCAACCTGCACCTCCTTAGGTGATTCTCTTGCCACAGCCTCCTGAGTAGCTGAGACTACAGGTGTCCACCACAATACCTGTCTATTTTTTTTTTTTTGTTGTTGTTGTTGAAGTACAGCCGGGGCCAGGTTTGAACCTGCCACCCTTGGTATATGTGGCAGGTGTCCTACCCACTGAGCCACAGGTACCGCCTGGAAGATATTCTTATATGTTCAACCCTATTTTTGCCAACTTCCATTGTCTTTTTCTTTTCCACATTCCAAGCATTCTTGTATTATTCACTTTCTATTTAGAGAACTTTCTTTAGCCATTTTTCTCATTGCCAACAACAATGTCTCTTAGTTTCCCTAATAATGCCTTTTGTTCTTCTTCTTTCATAAATATATTTCCAGTAGATACTGTAATCCTAGCACTTTGGGAGGCCGAGGCAGGTGGATTGTCTGAACTCACAGGTTCGAGACTAGCCTAAGCCAGAGTGAGAACATCTCTAAAAATAGCCAGGTATTGTGGCGGGATCCTGTAGCCCAGCTACTTGAAAGGCTGAGGCAAGAGAATCACTTGAGCCCAAGAGTTTGTAAACATAAACTCTGTAAACTGTGACTGCCCGACACTCTACCAAAGGTGACAAGTGAGACTCTGTCTCCAACAAACAAACAAACAAACAAAAAGTAGCACACTCCATTATCAATCTAACCTTGTTTAATTTTTAATCATCTTTAACAACACAGAACATGAATGCATATAAATACAAATATAAATTTATGTATTTAGTGCTACCTGTTTTCATTTAAAGGAGTTATTTTTTTTTCTTTTTACTGCTGTATCCTAAACTCTTAGAAAAATGGGTGGCATATAAAAACTACTCAAAATTCAGTTGTTGAGTCAAAAAATCAGTATACAGAAGAATGTCTGAAAACAGAAGAAATGCAGAATAATTAAGGTAAGGTGGACAAGTGAATTGCTTTGAGAATCAGAAAGTAACTAAGAAAAACAAGCATAAATATATGGTAGCCAAAATTGGACTATCAGCAAGAATGGTAAATATTTAAAAAAAAAATCAAAAAGGAGAAAATTTTTTATGAGAGTAGTATTTGAAGGTTTGATTTAGGAATCAATTCTCAAGTTACTTCTGAGATTTAGGACCTCTAAGGAGATATTCTTAAAAAACATCTCCAAGACGACAACCCTCAAAAAACCTACACTGAAATAATAAATCCCCTAATGTTCATCTGTGCAGTGCACATTAACTCACCTGGATGGCTCTTCCTTAGAGGCTCTTCCTCCAGTATTTATGGTTCCTACTTTTGCTCTAGGCCAAAGATTACCTCTGGTTTGACAACACAATACCCTGTTAACAGAAATAATTTAGAACTTGAACCAGTCTATACTTCATGGCCAGTGAAGGAGTGGGAGGCTTCCAGAGCTGCTCAACAAAGATGTCATTAGACCATTTCAATGAAAAAAAAAAATCAGTTAAATGTATATCTGGTATAAACAGTCAGTGACTGGAAGGAGACATGAAAGGTTTTGTGGGGATGCTAGTGTTTTTGGCCCTGGTTATATGAATATGTTAACTTTGCAAATTCAATGAACTGTACATTTGTGAGTAGAATACTTTTCTGTATTTCTGTTATATGTCAATAAAAATTTGTGCTAAAAATGTATCAGAAAGGTTAAGCTACTAAGAACTTTAATCAATCATCTCTGGAATATATTAGAAGGTTAAATATTTGAAAATGTATTAAATAGATCATTAAGGTAGAGAGTCATCAACCAAATAGGAAGTGCAGGAAACTTTTCATATCTTCCACTCCAGTGTATTTGAGTCTTCCACCCTCTGTGCCCTGTGTATATTTTTATTGCACTAATCATGAGACTGAAGAATAATACCAAGATCTTTTCAGTCTGGAGTTTTTGCCAGAAGAAGCCAATTAAAAAAGTGAAATGGCAAAACTTATCACATTAATATATGCTAAACTCTAAATATCACCTCTCTAGAGGATCTGCATTCTAAAATAAAACCATTGAAAAAGCAATAAAGCAAAATAGGAAGACGTAAAAAAAAAAAAAAGAACATTTCAATGGATAGTGAATATAACTATCTTCTAGTGGTCAAAAGTGATTCACTGGCCAGCTGTAGTGGCTCATGCCTATAATCCTAGCACTCTGGGAGGCCAAGGCAGGTGGCTTTCTTGAGCTTACAAGTTCAAGACCAGCCTGAGCAAAAGCGAGACCCTGTCTCTACCAAAAACAGAACACGTGAAGCAAGAAGATCACTTGAACACTAGTTGGAGGTTGCTGTGAGCTATGATGCTACGGCACTCTATGCAGGGCAACAGCTTTAGAGTCTGTCTCAAAAAAAAAAAAAGTGATCCATTGACATGAATTTTCTTTACCTTATGTATCATTAAACTACAGCCGGCCCATTGACTTCATAAGAATAAAATATGCTATTTAGAATTATGTAGCAAGTAGGCCTTACCTACTGAGACATAGTTGCTGTGGCTCTCCACCATCACATCCCTATATAGAGATCCCTGACTATGGTCCAAGGACTATACTATACCTGGCTCAAGCCCACAGGTACATCATTAAATTATATTGATCCCTGGAACTTCTCAATCTGAAATTGTTCAGATTTAGGTGATATGGAAAGAGATGGAATAGAATAATTCTTACCATGATCATTGTTCACAGTTTACCAAAATGGTTTACAGATTATTTTTCATTGCTTTATACTGTAGGTGAAAAAGAAATCATAACAAATATTCTAGCATACCATTAAGGTATACATTTATACAAAAAAAATTTATTAAATCCCCACTATAACTGGAACAATTGTAGTTGGAAATAATAATAAAAAGTGAAGAACATATAATCTGGTAAAAAAAATATATATGCAGTAACATGTTATAAGTACTATGCTATAAACAAGAAAAATTAGCTCTGTTTTGAGGTTCATTGAGGAAATACAGCTGTTGGGTGAATTTTTACTATAATGCCATGTGCACTATAGATTTACACAGTACATTTATAAACCATAGAAATAAATTGTCAATAAGTTTATTACAAATTTGAATTCTTGCTTAAATTTAAAACTGTAGAAAGTCACCCAATATTTTGTTTCATTACCATATATATTCTAGGTTCTAATCCTTCAATTCAGAGACAAATAATACAGAATATAGAAAGATCTCCAGTGTACAGGACAAGATATCAAACTGGATTGCTTTGGACATCCCTTGGGCATATACCTCATTTAGGGACCACTGCTATGAAAAAGGAGAGCCGAGGCAGAAACATGAGCATACTATATATTGAAATTGTGCTACTTGGTCTTTATTTATAGAACTCATTTTCTTAAGAAAGGGAAGGGATAGCTAAAGGTCAAAACAGTGCCCTTTATACCAGTCATATATGTCCAACCTTTTGGCTTCTCTAAGCTACAATGGAAAAACAGTTGTCTTGGGCCTCACATTAAATACATGAACACCAAGAAAAGCTGATGAGTAAAAAAATAAAGTCCATAAGTTTGGCAAACACTGCAGATAAGCAAAAAAGTCATCACATAATAATCCATGTGTGACTTGTGGGACTGTGCATTGGATTCTTCTGCATGTAGCAAAGTAGGATGCAAACAGGGCAATAGCAATAATAGACACAGATGGATTAAATAATTAAATATTTTTTAAAGTTTAATATTTTTATTTATTCCTTTTTTAAACATTTATTTTTTATTTTTTTAATTAATTTATTTATTTTTTGAGACAAAGACTCACTATGTGGCCCTTGGTAGAGTGCCAGGGTGTCATGGCTCACAGCAACCTCAAACTCTCTGGATTAATCAATGCTCTTGCTTCAGCCTCCCAAGTAGCTGGGACTATAGATGCCCCCCCATAACATCTGGCTATTTGTTTGTTGTAGTTGTCATTGCTGTTTAGTATGCCCTGACAGGGCCCAAACCCACCAGCCCCGGTATGTGTAGCCAGTGCCTTAACCACTGAGCAATGGCACCAAGCCTGAAAAGTTATAAATTTATGAAAGCAGCACAACATCATTAATAATCACACTCATAAAAACTATAACAGTGGTGTATTTCAACCATTAACAGGGAAATAATTTTTATAATTGGATAAGACAGAGGGAAAGTAGTTTTTTTTTTTTTTTTGAGACAGTTTCACTATGTTGCCCTTGGTACAATGCCATGTTATCACAGCTCATAGCAACCTCAGAGTCTTAGGCTTAAGCCATTCTCTTGCCTCAGTCTCCCAAGTGGCTGGGACTACAGGCACCCGCTACAATGCCTCGCTATTTGTTGTTGTTGCAGTTTGGCTGGGGCCAGGTTTGAACCTGCCACCTTTGGTATATGGGGCTGGCATCTTACTCACTGAGACACAGGAGCCGCCAGGGAAGGTAGTCTTGTAGTGAACAATAATGTACCTAAAAAATTAGAAACCTTGCTGCTATCATATAACTCAAAAATATTAATCATACATATATACCCAAGAGCAGAGACTCATGAACTTAATGGATATTAGAATCATATAGACACTCAGTAAAGCACAGATTGGTTAGACTCACTCTCAAGAGATTCCCTTCAGAGAAGCTTGGGGTGGGGACTGAAAATCTGCATTTCAAACAAGTTCACAGGGATGCTGAGGCTGCTGGTCAAAGGTTCTTACTTTGAGAAGCACTGCTCTTATATGGACACAATCTGCATTTGTGCCCAAAGAATGACAAAGATGTTCATTGCATTATTCAGTATTCACTTTATTGAGAAATGGCAAGTATATAAGTTTCTATGGACAAAATGCTATTTATAATACAGTATAGCCACACAATGGCATTAAAAGGAATAAATTACATAAGCATAGATCTCAAACTATCATCAAACCAAGGGAACAACAGTATATCAAATACTTAAGACAATCACATATTTTTAAAACACCCCCCAAAATAAACAATATTAGTCAATTTTCTATGCTTGTTTTTCAAAGTAAATATACAGGTAAAATGAGAAGAGTAGTAGACCGAGGTTTAAAACTTGGCACAGACTGAAGAATGGGACACAGTGAGTAAAATATCAAACAAGAACTGTGCTAAGAGTAATATCAGAAAAGGATGAAGACTTAAGGGAGAGAAGTCAGCAGGGCAATGCAACAGTTACTCAATTTAGTTACATAATTTAGTCTTGATAAGCTTTACCCAGATAAACATTTAGGAAGTTCAATTTTTATCTATTACTTATTTCTCATCTTAATATATTCACACAAATCTAACAATCTCCACTGTAAAATAAAATGGGGAGTGAATAAAAAAACACCTTACCTTACTCATTTTGTGTTATTAGGAAGATGCAGACAACTTTGCAGACATAGCTAGGTTAGAAAAAAAAAGAATAGGTTTATGAAAAATCTGGCCTGTCTGGTAGCTCTAGCATTATTTTACAATAGAAAGCTATATACAATGGATACAATACTTCCTGGGACGACAATGGGCAAGGACCTTTTGACCCCTCAGAACAAGCAAGGAGAATTAAGAACCACTTAACTGTAATATAATCAGGGCTATTGGACACTAAATTTCTAACAGACTGAATTTAAATATTTGCTTCCTAAGAAATTTAACAGCTTGAATCTTCTTTGGTATTCACAAAACACTTAAAATTACAGTACTGACTTTAAATCAATTTTTTGTTGTTGTTGTACTTTTTAGCTGGGGCGAGCTTGAACCCACCACCCTCAGCATATGTGGCCAGTGCCCTACTCGAGCCATGGGCACCACCCGACAGTATTAACTTTAAAAGTTAAGAACATATTTAATAAAGGAACACTGATAGTTCACTAAAATTGTCATAGCTAAGCTATGTTCCTCCTAATGTTACTTCTGGGTAGTGATTCCACCAAAAGCCATAAAAATCTTCCAGGCAAAAAAATCTGTTTCAGTTTCTTTACCTAACTCAGTTGCTACTTCTCAAAAAGATGTTTTATAGGAAACTTGTATTTGACCTGTGTGGAAAGGCAGACTGTACTGGGTTAGGAGTAAGGAGATGAGAGTTTTAGTCTTCCCTGCTAACAAACTCTGATCCTAAGCAAGTTACTAACCTTCACTAAGAAAGAAAATTTTACTTCTAGCAAATGGGACAAAATTAGGTAATTCCTGCGAACGGCACACACCAAGATGCATTCAAGGCATGCCTGGAAAGCAGTTCAGAACCAGATGGAGAACAAGGGAATGGAGTCTGTCCCAGCGGGCCACGTGAGGCGCCCAATTCCCAGCTGTGAGCCCACAAGCCCTGCCCCCCAGGTGTGCCTACGGTCCTGTAGCACTGCCTCTTCCACCAGCCCCACTAACAAGGTTGCACCAACCACCCGATGGGCTCAGCATAGGGCTGGCCACGTGTAGACCAGCCTTGGGTCCTCAGGAAAAGCTGCCCTCCCGCCTCACTTGGAGGTGCATAGTATTCCCCCCTTCCCAATCACAAGACTGGCGCCTCCCGGATTCTCCCCCCAACACTTCAGACTCATCCGCCATTTCTCGGTGCTGTAGTACTGGCCCTAGAAGAGGGAGCAGACTCTGAGAATCCCGATGGCTCAAAAACACCAGGCCTGAGAAAACAAAACAGAGCATGAACACAGAAGGGCACATGTGCACAGGAGGCGGTGGACATGCACGGTCTTTCCTGTGAGTCTATCCTGCAGCCTTTCTACCATGCTGGTTTGGGGGATTTTTGTTAGACACAGATGCATCCAGAAAGAGAAACTGCAGCGTGTTGATGTCTCTTTTAATACTAGGATATGGATCCCATCTTTGCAATAAAACACCAATTATTTGACACCATCAGCAGTTCTCTCCAATGGCATATGGCCTTTTCTGATGGTCTTCTTTCACTTAGTAGCACTCCTGTCCATTTCATTCATAATTTTATTCATAATTTTCATTCAGTTTGAAGGCTGCGGAAGAGGCCACAACCCAAGGAATACAGACACCATGAGAAGCTGAAAATGGTGAGGAAATGGTTTCAACCCTCAAAGCCTCCAAGAAGCAGCACTGAGTCTTACTGTGGTGCCCAGGCTGGAGTGAGTTCCGCACAACTTCATCACGTGTGTAGGTTCCCTTTCTACTAGCATGGACAGGATAACAAACAGTTCCATAACCACGACCTCTTTTTATAACCATATCTACCACCATCCCTCATAAACACCCACCACTGTCCTTCAGTCATATGCCCTCCATTTGGAAAATTTTGTTGTTTAAAAAATGTTATGTAAGTGGAATCATCCAGTATTGAATAACTTGGGATTGACTTCTTTTGTTTATCATAATTTCTTACTGTTTTACCTAAGTCATTACGTTTATCAATCATCTGTTCCTGTGTGTTACTCAGTAATGTATTGGGCTCAGTTCTAAGCTGTTTGTATAAAATAATTCATTTAGGAAGGGGAGGCAAGATGGCGCACTGAAGCCAGCTTTCAACAAAGGCTCCCGTCCAGAAGGAGAGTTAAGGGACAGGAATTTAGTAAGTATCCTGGTGGACTTGAGCCTCACCAAGAGAGAAGGCTGAAGAACGCACATCAACACCGCTGAGGCAAGTTGTGATCACAAGGATGCAAACAAAAGGTACAAAATCCACCACCAAGCGGACGGGAGTCCCCCTCCCCCATGAGACCGGCTCTAGAGCCCCACAATTGAACAAGCGGGCAGAAATTAAAGGCCCTCCCACTACACTCCACGGGAGAGACCTTCTAAAAACTGGACCTACCTCCCCTACTGGGGTGCCGTGGCGTTCTCCTGCCGGACATAGGGCTGAATAAAACTTTGGGAATCCTTTGCTGGCAACCCTGAATCCCCGGCGCTCCCCTCCCGCCCACTGAGGTCTGGAGGCCTGTCCCCCAGGACTTCGGATCCTTGGGTGATTACTCAAGGGGAGTGGACAGTCCCCGAGTTGCGACTGGTCAGCATTGACTCTGAGGCGCGCCGAGTTAGGAGAGGGCACCGGGCTGAGGGGGAGTCACGCCTCGCGGCACTTCCCTGCGGTGCAGTGCAGCAACCCTCCCCGGGCATACGGGGCCCAAGACTGAATAAGACTCTGGCCTCCCCGCTGAGAGCTGAGAACCCCTACTCTCACTCGGGGTCTGAGGGCCTATCCCCCAGGAGTTCGGCTCCTTGGGTGATTTCTCGAGGGGAGTGCACAGTGCCTGAGCTGCATCAGGTCAGCGCTGACTCTGGGACACGTGAGCGAGGAGAGGGCACTCTGCTGAGGGGAAATCAAGCCTTGGCGGCACTTCCCTGTGGTGCAGTGCAGGAGCCCTCCCCGGACCGTAGTATTGCGTGAAACTGAATGAAACTCTAGCTTCCCCCCGCCCAACTCCCAATCGGGGTCTGAGGGCCCATCCCCCAAGAGTTCTGATTCTTGGGGCATCTCTTAAGGGGTGTGGACCCAGCACAAACTGCGGCCGCTCAGTGCTGACTCTGGGGCGCGGGACAGAGGAGAAAAGGGTCACCTGAGTGCCCACACCAGAGAAGCAGTTCCCTGGAGGTAGATCAACAGCCGTTTTTTCTTTAACGGCAGAACGCTCACTTCTGGATATTCTGAGGCCACACCCCCTGTCTCCCTGGGCAACCAGAGGAGGCCACCGGTGACACGGCTCACAAACCCAGAAGCCTCCAGGGCGGGGCCGACCCAGAGAGGTGTTCAGACGCAATTCTCCAGCAGCAAAGACGTTTGAACTCAAAACAGCCCATCTCCTGTAGGTGACGACAGGAACAGAGACAGAACCTCACAAAGTTGTCTGTTCTGTTCTGTCCTGTTAGCAGCATGCATCAGGGACGGGGCTAAGCCTGAGTGAACACCTCCTTCCCATCACCTGCATCAAACACTCAAAGATGTCAGGCCCCATCTCCTCCTGCTAGATAGCGGCAGTCTGCGGGGGCCTGGCAGACTTCCTTGCGATTCAGGCAAGTGCAAACCCCTGGAGTGTCTGTTCACTGCAGGCAACTGGGTTAGCCATCTGCAGAGATACCAGTGATTGGGTCCGACGGAGGGGCAAAGTGGGGAAGGAGACGTCAACCTTCCCAGACTGCTCTTTTTGCTGGGTGGCTCCTCCTGACTCCACGCTGCACTGGGGTGAGCTGTGTCAGAGGAGTCACCAGGCCCCTGTGATCCAGTTCCCAGAGACTTCTTGAACCCTTCCACCCGAGACAAGTGCCGATTGAGACAGTTGATTCGGACCTTTGAACTGGGCTAATAGACTGAGGACTCTTCAGGCGGTGCCCTGGGTGTATGATTGTAGGAAGGTTTGATTCTCCTTTTCCAACTGGGGCCAGAGGTGGGCAGGCAGGGTGACTTAATTGCTGATTTTTCCACACAGCTGAGACTTCAAGCCAGAGAAGAAGTTGCAATAGGATCGAACAGAAACCAGCTGAAAACAAGACAGAACCACTTTGCTCCACCACACCAGACAGGGCCCCAGTTTCTCAGGCCACAACACTGTACGGGCCCTCGATAAAACCCCAGGGGAAAAACCAAAGGGAGTAAACCATGGGGCTGAATCAGCGGAAAAACTCTGGTAACATGAATAACCAGAATAGATCAACCCCCCCAAGAAAAGATACGGCAGATGTGATTGAAGATCCCATTCATAAACAACTGGCTGAGATGTCAGTAGTCAAATTCAGAATTTGGTTTGCAGACAAGATTAATAAAATGGAATTAGAAATTCGAGGAGAAATTCAAAAATTGTCTCAAGAATTTAACGAATTTAAAGACAAAACCACCAAAGACTTAGACACACTGAAACAAGAACTTACAGCACTCAAAGATATGAAAAATACAGTAGAATCCCTCAGTAACAGAATGGAGCAAGCAGAAGAAAGGATTTCTGACATTGAAGATAAAGTCTTCGAACGCTCCCAATCTCTCAAAGAGGAAGAGAAATGGAGAGCAAAAACGGATCACTCACTCAGAGAACTCTCAGATAATTCGAAAAAAAACAACATAAGGGTTATAGGAATTTCGGAGAATGATGAAGTGGCTGCCAAGGGCACAGAGGCCCTTCTACATGAAATTATGAAAGAAAATTTTCCAGACATGCCTAGAGAATCTGAAATTCAGATAGCAGACAGCTTCAGAACCCCAGCACGATTCAACCCCAATAAGCCATCTCCCAGACATATCATAATTAGCTTCACTAAAGTCAACATGAAAGAGAAGATTCTCAAAGCAGCCCGGCGAAAGAAAACTATAACGTACAAAGGTAAGAATATTAGAATAACTGCAGATCTCTCTGCTGAAACTTTTCAAGCCAGAAGAGGCTGGTCATCAACTTTTAATCTCCTAAAGCAAAAAAACTTTCAACCCAGGATCTTGTATCCAGCTAAACTGAGTTTCATCTATGATGGAGAAATTAAATACCTCAATGACATTCATATGTTGAAAAAATTTGCCATAAGTAAACCAGCTCTTCAGGATGTTCTCAGACCTATCCTCCACAATGACCAACCCAATCCTATACCACAAAAGTAAACTCACTCAGAAACTTCGGATCAAACTCCAACTTCCACACTGGCGAAAGGATTAAAAATGTCCACTGGACCTTTGAAAAACTCGATACCCAAAATTCCACCAGACTTATCCTTACTCTCCATCAATGTGAATGGCTTAAACTGTCCTCTAAAGAGGCATAGGTTAGCTGACTGGATACAAAAACTCAAGCCAGATATTTGTTGGAAACAAGAGTCACATCTCAACTTAAAAGACAAATACAGACTCAGGGTGAAAGGATGGTCATCCATATTTCAGGCAAATGGTAATCAGAAAAAAGCAGGTGTTGCAATTTTATTTGCAGATATAGTAGGGTTTAAACCATCAAAAGTAAGGAAGGACAAGAATGGTCACTTCATATTTGTTAAGGGTAATACTCAATATGACGAGATCTCAATTATTAATATCTATGCACCCAACCAGAATGCACCTCAATTTATAAGAGAAACTCTAACAGACATGAGTAACTTGATTTCCTCCAGCTCCATAATCGTTGGAGATTTCAACACTCCCTTGGCAGTGTTGGATTGATCCTCCAGAAAGAAGCTGAGCAAAGAAATCTTAGATTTAAACCTAACCATCCAATATTTAGATTTAGCAGACATCTACAGAACATTTCATCCCAACAAAACTGAATACACATACTTCTCATCAGCCCACGGAACTTACTCCAAAATTGATCACATTTTAGGTCACAAGTCTAACCTCAGTAAATTTAAAGGAATAGAAATTATTCCATGCATCTTCTCGGACCATCATGGAATAAAACTTGAATTGAGTAACAACAGGAATCTGCATACCCATACAAAAACATGGAAGTTAAATAACCTTATGCTGAATGATAGCTGGGTCAGAGATGAGATTAAGAAAGAAATCACCAATTTTTTGGAACAAAATGACAATGAAGACACAAACTATCAGAACCTCTGGGACACTGCAAAGGCAGTTCTAAGAGGGAAATTTATAGCACTGCAAGCCTTCCTCAAGAGAACGGAAAGAGAGGAAGTTAACAACTTAATGGGACAGCTCACGCAACTGGAAAAGGAAGAACATTCCAACCCCAAACCCAGTAGAAGAAAAGAAATAACCAAAATTAGAGCAGAATTAAATGAAATTGAAAACAAAAGAATAATACAACAGATCAATAAATCAAGAAGCTGGTTTTTTGGGTGGAGCAAGATGGCAGCCGAGTAACAGCTTCCTTGCATCTGGGCACCGTGAGTCTGGGGATATAGGACTCCAGGCATCTCTGGCTGGTGGGATCTGCCTATCATCACCCCTGAGAGGATACAGGGAGTCAGCGAGAGACTTCTGGACCCCAAGAGGAGGACTAAAACAGTGGAAAACCGGCAAGTGGTCGCGTGTGTTCAATCCGCCTAAACCCGCCCGCAACTGTAAGTTCAGTAGCAGCGAGACTGCAAACCAGAAAGGCCTTACCTGTGAACTGTTTCGGTGTCTTTGGACTTGGCACTCAGCTGAACTGCCTTGGGGAGAGCCTGAGCGGGAGTGCGGAGAACTTTGGCCTTTGTCTAGGGCCCCAGTCTGAGCCGCTGAGCCAGACGGAGCTAATAGAGTTTGGCTCTGGATCACAGGCAGACATTGTGAGCGATCTGCCCTGGCAAGCTCCGCCCTCAGGGTCGCAGAGCTGGAATTGGGTGGGAGCTGGTAACCCAGCGACCAAGTAGCCTAAGGGCGGGGTCTGAGCCACCTTGCAGCCCTAACCCTCGGGGGCAGAGGGAGACCAGTTTTGACACACAGGGTAAGTGGATAGCCACTTCAGCAGTGATTCCAGCAACAAGCACTTCCCTGAGAAAGCTTCTGCTCAGTAAGTGAACAAGTTCAAAGTGCCTTTAAAGTGGGCTGAAGAGAGATTTAGGGTGTCTACCTGCTGGGGTTCGAGAAACTAGCAGCCTCCAGTCGTATCAGAACTGTGATTAACATCTCATACCCCAGAAGACCACGTGTTGCCCAGACAATATTCAATTCCACATACATACTGCTTTGTTTTTGGTTGCGTGTGTGTTTTTTTTTTTTTTGTTTGTTTGTTTGGTTTTTTTTTGGTTTGGTTGTTTTTTTTGTTTATTTTGACGTTCTAGATTGTTGTTTTGTTTTTTAAGTTCAACCTTTTCCATACAGATCCTTTTTCTTTCTCAATTTTTCTAGTTTAATTATAATTTCCCATTGCTGCCTATTTCAATAATCAGAACTTCATTTTTGTCAGTGTTTCTACCACTATTATTTGGTTTTTCCAGCCAATTTTATCCTGTAAAGTTTTCTGTTTCCTTGTTTTGGTTTGATTTATAGCATTTTTGTCTTTCCTCTCTACTTGGTGGAGGTGGGCTACTGTGTCTGATCAGGTTAGCAAAGAGCTGCTGACCTCAAGGGAACCACCCCACTTGGCACCCCCAGAAGGTGTTTTTTTTTTTTTTAAGGTTGTATCAAAGTACCCTACTGTACACCTATATTGCTCTGTCTTCCTCATTCTGTGCCTCTCTTCTTTTTGTCAATATTTCTTTCACCCAACCACTCTCCTTTCTCTATTTTTCTATTTTTTCATTTTTTTTTCTTTTCTTATCACTCGGTCCTCATTTCTTTCATCGCTTTTTTGCTCTTAAACCTTCTCACCCTTCTGGTCCTGTAACCCTTAGTCCACAGGCACAAGAACTTAAAGAGCAAGAGGAATTGAAAGGAAAATTAGGGCAAGTAAACAGATAAAAGAAATCACCCATGAGGAAGAATCAGCAGAAAACTCCAGGCAACATGAAGAACCAGTCCAGAACTACCCCGCCAAGGGACCATGAGGTAGCTACTGCAGAGGATTCCACCTATACAGAAATGTTAGGAATGACAGAAAGGGAATTTAGAATACACATGTTGAAAACAATGAAGGAAATGATGGAAACAATGAAGGAAACTGCTAATAAAGTGGAAAATAACCAAAAGGAAATTCAAAAACAGAATCAAATAAGAGATGAACGATATGAAGAATATATGAAGGATATAGCAGAGCTGAAGGAAATGAAACAGTCAATCAGGGAACTTAAAGATGCAATGGAAAGTATCAGCAACAGGTTAGACCATGCAGAAGAAAGAATTTCAGAGGTAGAAGACAAAGTTTTTGAGATAACTCAGATAGTAAAAGAGGCAGAAAAGAAGAGAGAGAAAGCAGAACGTTCACTGTCAGAATTATGGGACTTTATGAAGCGTTCCAACATACGAGTTATAGGAATTCCAGAAGGGGAAGAAGAATGTCCCAGAGGAATGGAAGCCATACTAGAGAATATTATAAAGAAAATTTCCCAAATATCACCAAAGATTCTGACACACTGCTTTCAGAGGGATATCAGACCCCAGGTCGCCTCAACTCTAACCGAGCTTCTCCAAGACACATTGTGATGAACCTGTCCAAAGTCAAGACCAAAGAAAAGATTCTGCAAGCTGCCAGGAGTAAGCGCCAGTTGACCTACAGGGGAAAATCCATCAGAGTGACCGCAGACTTCTCTAATGAAACTTTCCAAGCAAGAAGACAATGGTCATCTACCTTTAATCTACTTAAACAGAACAATTTTCAGCCCAGAATTCTGTACCCTGCTAAGCTAAGCTTCAAAATTGACGGAGAAATCAAATCATTTACGGATATACAAACATTGAGGAAATTCGCCACAACAAGACCAGCTCTACAGGAAATACTTCAACCTGTTCTGCACACTGACCACCACAATGGATCAGCAGCAAAGTAAGAACTCAGAAATTAAAGGACAGAACCTAACCTCCACACTGATGCAAAAGATAAAACTAAGCAATGGACTCTCACAAAATAAGATGAATAGAATACTACCACACTTGTCAATTATCTCAATAAATGTTAATGGCTTGAATTCCCCACTGAAGAGACATAGATTGGTTGACTGGATTAAAAAACACAAGCCATCCATTTGCTGTCTGCAAGAAACAGACCTGGCTTCAAAAGACAAATTAAAGCTCTGAGTCAAGGGTTGGAAGACAATTTTTCAGGCAAATGGAATTCAGAAGAAAAGAGGACTTGCAATCTTATTTTCAGACACATGTGGATTTAAAGCAACTAAAGTCAAAAAAGACAAAGATGGTCACTTTATATTGGTCAAGGGAAAAATACAACAAGAAGACATTTCAATTCTAAATATTTATACACCCAATTTAAATGCTCCCAGATTCTTGAAGCAGACCTTACTCAGTCTGAGCAATATGATATCTGATAATACCATCATAACAGGGGACTTTAACACTCCTCTTACAGAGCTGGACAGATCCTCTAAACATAAATTAAACAAGGATATAAAAGACTTAAATGAGACTCTAGAACAACTGTGCTTGATAGACGCATATAGAACACTCCACCCCAAAGATAAAGAATATACATTCTTCTCATCACCCCATGGAACATTCTCCAAAATTGATCATATCCTGGGACACAAAACAAATATCAACAGAATCAAAAGAATTGAAATTTTACCTTGTATCTTCTCAGACCATAAGGCACTAAAGGTGGAACTCAACTCTAACAAAAATGCTCGACCCCACCCAAAGGCATGGAAATTAAACAATCTTCTGTTGAATAACAGATGGGTGCAGGAAGAAATAAAACAGGAAATCATTAACTTCCTTGAGCACAACAACAATGAAGACACAAGCTACCAAAACCTGTGGGATACTGCAAAAGCAGTTTTGAGAGGAAAATTCATCGCTTTAGATGCCTACATTCGAAACAGAAAGAGAGCACATCAACAATCTCACAAGAGATCTCATGGAATTGGAAAAAGAAGAACAATCTAAGCCTAATGTCAGTAGAAGAAAAGAAATCTCCAAAATCAAATCAGAGATCAATGAAATTGAAAACAAAAGAATCATTCAGAAAATTAATGAAACAAGGAGTTGGTTTTTTGAAAAAATAAATAAAATAGATAAACCATTGGCCAGACTAACAAGGAATAGAAAAGTAAAATCTGTAGTAACCTCAATCAGAAATGATAAAGGGGAAATAACAACTGATCCCACAGAGATACAAGAGATCATCTCTGAATACTACCAGAAACTCTATGCCCAGAAATTTGACAATGTGAAAGAAATGGATCAATATTTGGAATCACACCCTCTCCCTAGACTCAGCCAGGAAGAAATAGAGCTCCTGAACAGACCAATTTCAAGCACTGAGATCAAAGAAACAATAAAAAAGCTTCCAACCAAAAAATGCCCTGGTCCAGATGGCTTCACTCCAGAATTCTATCAAACCTTCAAGGAAGAGCTTATTCCTGTACTGCAGAAATTATTCCAAAAAATTGAGGAAGAAGGAATCTTCCCCAACACATTCTATGAAGCAAACATCACCCTGATACCAAAACCAGGAAAAGACCCAAACAAAAAGGAGAATTTCAGACCAATCTCACTCATGAACATAGATGCAAAAATTCTCAACAAAATCCTAGCCAACAGATTACAGCTTATCATCAAAAAAGTCATTCATCATGATCAAGTAGGCTTCATCCCAGGGATGCAAGGCTGGTTTAACATACGCAAGTCTATAAACGTTATCCACCATATTAACAGAGGCAAAAATAAAGATCACATGATCCTCTAAATAGATGCAGAAAAAGCACTTGATAAAATCCAACATCCTTTTCTAATTAGAACTCTGAAGAGTATAGGCATAGGCGGCACATTTCTAAAACTGATTGAAGCTATCTATGACAAACCCACAGCCAATATTTTACTGAATGGAGTAAAACTGAAAGCTTTTCCTCTTAGAACTAGAACCAGACAAGGTTGTCCTCTGTCACCTTTACTATTCAACATAGTGCTGGAAGTTCTAGCCAATACAATTAGGCAAGTCAAGGAAATAAAGGGAATCCAAATGGGAGCAGAGGAGGTCAAACTCTCCCTCTTTGCTGACGACATGATCTTATACATAGAGAACCCCAAAGACTCAACCACAAGACTCCTAGAAGTCATAAAAAAATACAGTAATGTTTCAGGATATTAAATCAATGTCCACAAGTCAGTAGCCTTTGTGTACACCAATAACAGTCAAGATGAGAAGCTAATTAAGGACACAACTCCCTTCACCATAGTCTCAAAGAAAATCAAATACCTAGGAATATACCTAACGAAGGAGGTGAAGGACCTCTATAAAGAAAACTATGAAATCCTCAGAAAGGAAATAGCAGAGGATATTAACAAATGGAAGAACATACCATGCTCATGGATGGGAAGAATCAACATTGTTAAAATGTCCATACTTCCCAAAGCAATCTACCTATTCAATGCCATTCCTATCAAAATACCAACATCATACTTTCAAGATTTGGAAAAAATGATTCTGCGTTTTGTATGGAACTGGAAAATACCCCGTATAGCTAAGGCAGTTCTCTGTAATAAAAATAAAGCTGGGGGCATCAGCATACCAGATTTTAGTCTGTACTACAAAGCCATAGTGCTCAAGACAGCATGGTACTGGCACAAAAACAGAGACAGAGACACTCGGAATCGAATGGAAACCAAGAAATGAAACTAACATCTTACAACCACCTAATCTTTGATAAACCAAACAAGAACATACCCTGGGGGAAAGACTCCCTATTTAATAAATGGTGTTGGGAGAACTGGATGTCTACATGTAAAAGACTGAAACTGGACCCACACCTTTCCCCACTCACAAAAATTGATTCAAGATGGATAAAGGACTTAAACTTAAGGCATGAAACAATAAAAACCCTCCAAGAAAGCATAGGAAAAACACTGGAAGATATTGGCCTGGGGAAAGACTTCATGAAGAAGACTGCCATGGCAATTGCAACAACAACAAAAATAAACAAATGGGACTTCATTAAACTGAAAAGCTTCTGTACAGCTAAGGAGACAATAACCAAAGCAAAGAGACAACCTACACAATGGGAAAGGATATTTGCATATTTTCAATCAGACAAAAGCTTGATAACTAGGATCTATAGAGAACTCAAATTAATCCACATGAAAAAAGCCAACAATCCCTTATATCAATGGGCAAGAGACATTAATAGAACTTTCTCTAAAGATGACAGACGAATGGCTAACAAACACATGAAAAAATGTTCATCATCTCTATATATTAGACAAATGCGAATCAAAACAACCCTGAGATATCATCTAACCCCAGTGAGAATGGCCCACATCACAAAATCTCAAAACTGCAGATGCTGGCGTGGATGTGGAGAGAAGGGAACACTTTTACACTGCTGGTGGGACTGCAAACGAGTACAACCTTTCTGGAAGGAAGTATGGAGAATCCTCAAAGCACTCAAGCTAGACCTCCCATTTGATCCTGCAATCCCATTACTGGGCATCTACCCAGAAGGAAAGAAATCCTTTTATCATAAGGACACTTGTACTAGACTGTTTATTGCAGCTCAATTTACAGTCGCCAAAATGAGGAAACAGCCTAAATGCCCACCAACCCAGGAATGGATTAACAAGCTGTGGTATATATATACCATGGAATACTATTCAGCCATTAAAAAAAATGGAGACTTTACATCCTTCGTATTAACCTGGATGGACGTGGAAGATATTATTCTTAGTAAAGCATCACAAGAATTGAGAAGCATGAATCCTATGTACTCAATTTTGATATGAGGACAATTAATGACAATTATGGTTATGGGGGGGGAAACAGAAAGAGGGAAGGAGGGAGGTGGGTGGGGCCTTGGTGTGTGCCACACTTTATGGGGGCAAGACATGATTGCAAGAGGGACTTTACCTAACAATTGCAATCAGTGTAACCTGGCTTATTGTACCCTCAATGAATCCCCAAGAATAAAAAAAAAAAAAAAAAAAAAAAAAAAGCTGGTTTTTTGAAAAGGTCAATAAAATAGATAAACCTCTGGCCAACCTCATCAGGAAAAAAAGAGTAAAATCTCTAATATCATCAATCAGAAACAACAAAGATGAAATAACCACAGACTCATCAGAAATCCAAAAAATCCTTAATGAATATTACAAGAAACTTTATTCTCAGAAATATGAAAATCTGAAGGAAATAGACCGATACTTGGAAGCACGCCACCTTCCAACACTTAACCAGAATCAAGTGGAAATGTTGAACAGACCCATATCAAGTTCAGAAATAGCATCAACTATACAAAACCTCCCTAAAAAGAAAAGCCCGGGACCAGATGGTTTCACGTCAGAATTCTACCAAACCTTTAATGAGGAATTAGTACCTATATTACTCAACCTGTTCCAAAATGTAGAAAAAGAAGGAAGACTACCCAACACGTTCTATGAAGCAAATATCACCCTGATCCCCAAACCAGGAAAAGACCCAACAAGAAAAGAAAATTATACACCAATATCACTAATGAATATAGATGCAAAAATATTCAACAAGATCCTAACAAACAGAATCCAGCAACACATCAAACAATTTATACATCATGACCAAGTCGGTTTTATCCCAGGGTCTCAATGCTGGTTCAATATACGTAAATCTATAAATGTAATTCAGCACATAAACAAATTAAAAAACAAAGACCATATGATTCTCTCAATTGATGCAGAAAAAGCTTTTGATAATATCCAGCATCCCTTCATGACCAGAACACTCAAGAAAATTGGTCTAGAAGGGACTTTTCTTAAACTGATAGAGGCTATCTACAGCAAACCCACAGCCAATATCATATTGAATGGAGTTAAATTGGAATCATTTCCACTCAGATCAGGAACCAGACAAGGCTGCCCATTGTCTCCATTGCTTTTCAACATTGTAATGGAAGTTTTAGCCACCGCAATTAGGGAAGAAAAGGCGATCAATGGTATCCATATAGGGTCAGAAGAGATCAAACTCTCGCTCTTCGCAGATGATATGATTGTGTATCTGGAAAACACTAGGGTCTCTACTACAAAACTCCTAGAAGTGATCAAGGAATACAGCAGTGTCTCAGGTTACAAAATCAACATTCATAAATCGGTAGCCTTTATATACACCAACAACAGTCAAATTGAAAAAGCAGTTAAGGACTCTATCCCATTCACAGTAGTGCCAAAGAAGATGAAATATTTGGGAATTTACCTAACAAAAGACGTGAAAGATCTCTATAAAGAGAACTATGAAACTCTAAGAAAAGAAATAGCTGAAAATGTTAACAAATGGAAAAACATACCATGCTCATGGCTAGGAAGAATCAACATTATCAAAATGTCCATACTACCCAAAGCAATATATAATTTCAATGCATCCCTATTAAAGCTCCACTGTCATATTTTAAAGATCTCGAAAAAACATTACTTCGTTTTATATGGAATCAGAAAAAACCTCGAATAGCCAAGACATTGCTCAGAAATAAAAACAAAACAGGAGGAATCACACTACCAGACCTCAGACTTTACTACAAATCGATAGTGATCAAAACAGCATGGTATTGGCACAAAAACAGAGAAGTAGATATCTGGAATAGAATAGAAAACCAAGAGATGAATCCAGCTACTTACCGCTATTTGATTTTTGACAAGCCAATTAAAAACATTCAGTGGGGAAAAGATTCCCTATTTAACAAATGGTGCTGTGTGAACTGGCTGGCAACCTGCAGAAGACTGAAATTGCACCCACACCTTTCACCATTAACTAAGATAGACTCTCATTGGATTAAAGACTTAAACTTAAGACATGAAACTATAAAAATACTAGAGGAGAATGCAAGTAAAACCCTTGAAGAAATTGGTCTGGGTGAGTATTTCATGAGGAGAACCCCCCGGGCAATTGAAGCAGCTTCAAAAATACACTACTGGGACTTGATCAAACAAAAAAGCTTCTGCACAGCTAAGAACACAGTAAGCAGAGCAAGCAGACAGCCCTTAGAATGGGAGAAGATATTTGCAGGGTATAACTCTGACAAAGGTTTAATAACCAGAATCCACAGAGAACTCAAACGCATCAGCAAGAAAAAAACAAGGGATCCCATCGCAGGCTAGGCAAGGGATTTGAAGAGAAACTTCTCTGAAGAAGACAGGCGCACGGCCTTCAGACATATGAAAAAATGCTCATCATCTTTAATCATCAGAGAAATGCAAATCAAAACTACTTTGAGATATCATCTAACTCCAATGAGACTAGCCTATATCACAAAATCTCAAGACCAGAGATGTTGGCGTGGATGCGGAGAAAAGGGAACATTTCTGCACTGCTGGTGGGAATGCAAATTAATACATTCCTTTTGGAAAGATATATGGAGAACACTCAGAAATCTAAAAATAGATCTGCCATTCAATCCTGTAATTCCTCTGCTGGGCATATACCCAGAAGACCAAAAATCACAACATAACAAAGATATTTGTACCAGAATGTTTATTGCAGCCCAATTCATAATTGTTAAGTCATGGAAAAAGCCCAAGTGCCCATCGATCCACGAATGCATTAATAAATTGTTGTATATGTATACCATGGAATACTATGCAGCCTTAAAGAAAGATGGAGACTTTACCTCTTTAATGTTTACATGGATGGAGCTGGAACATATTCTTCTTAGTAAAGTATCCCAAGAATGGAAGAAAAAATACCCAATGTACACAGCCCTACCATGAAACTAATTTGGGACTCTCACATGAAAGCTATAACCCAGCTACAACTTAACAATAGGGGGAAGTGGGAAAGGGGGGGTGGGTAGAGGGAGGGGAATCGGTGGGATCACACCTGTGGTGCATATTACAGGGGTATTTGCGAAACTTGGTAAATGTAGAATGTAAATATTTTGGCACAGTAACTGAGATAACGCCGGAAAGGCTATGTTAACCACTGTGATAAAAATGTATCAAATGGTTTATGAAGTGAGTGTATGATGCCCCATAATCATATCATTGTATACAGTTATGATTTAATAAAAAAATAATAAAATAAAATAATTCATTTATTCCCCTCAACAACCGTATGGATGGTCTCTATTCTTAGCTTCATTTTACAAATAAAATATCTATGGTACAGAAAGGAGTCATGGGCCCAAGGTCACTCAGCAAGGACCTGATCCCAAGATTCTCGTGGTTGAACCTATGTTCTTGGTCACAGTATAGCCACCACCCTCCAGGCAGGGTGAGGTAGGTCAGGGAATGGTGGAGACTATGGAAGACTAGCTCACACATGCTCTGTCTTCAGGAGGAAGCTTCTACATACATCCAGAGTGGAACGCAGGACTGGAGTTACTTTTTTTTTTTTTTTTTTGAAAGACACTAGAAATTTGAATGCTCTGTGACACTGCCAACTTGAAAATGTAGGCAGCAAATTCAAAATGTTCCAAACAATGAATGATACTAAACCAAGTTAAGGGGGATTACTCTGCGGGCTGCTAGTCTATCATCATCACTACATTTCCAGAATGCCTTCTACAACTTCTTCTCTCAGGGGACATCTGAGACCAGTCTCACAAGGAAGTCTTGAATGCAGATATAGGCTCAATGGGTGGCCCTTTTACACAGCTCCCTCCATGTCACCCAGTGCCTGGTGCATAGCAGGTGCCTTCAGAAAAGAAAAAGGGAGATAAAAATGCACTTAGCACCCTTGGTGTCATCACTTAAGGAAACATATTGTTAGCAGTTTAAGTAACTAAAAAACCCCAAGACCATAAAGATGGCAATGGTTTTAGAGTCAAGAGACCTGATTGTCAATCCTGACCTTGAGCACACTCTGAAGTTCATTCCACATCCTGTCTGTGGCCTTGAGTATGACACAAAGTAGTTGTGATATGGGTTCCAGCAGCCTCACAAGTGCCAGTTGCCTCATCACCCCCATAAAATAGATACCGCCTGCCACTGACATGCACCAGGGGGCATTGTAGGATAAAAGATGGAAGGAAAAAAATCTGAGCCTACCATAAGTCTGAAATGATGACAGGCACCATCACTCTTAGATCAGTCCAGATAGGCTGGAACAGGACAAGATAAGAACAAATGGGCCAAGTACTGTTATGATGAAAGTTAATGAGCTAAATGCTGTGACAAATTGTTTTGCTTACGCATCAGTTGCTAGGTCTGCATTATGTTACCTTATTGTTATCTAACTACCCCTTATGTTACCTATTGGCTAAACTGCTAAATTGCAAGGTTCACATCTGTAAAAGGGTACATTGTGACCCCGTGCTCGCTTTTTGCTACTTTTGCCAACTTTCTTTTTGCTTCTAATTGCTAATGTTCAGCCCACATCTTTGTCCCTTTGCCAACTTTCAGACTAGAAAAACCACAATTTCAGACCCCTAATGCTATCTCACTTAGTCTTCTTTAGACATTGCTGAGACAGCCCCATGGTTAATAAGACTCCTTTTTGAAATTCTAATTTCAGTCCATGGTCCTTATCTCACCTCATAACAGTTGCACTTGGCAGGGTGGCAGGGGTCACTATGGGTGTAAAGAAAGAATTTTCCCTTTCCTAAGGACTTTCACAGTGTTTCTTGAAAGGGAACTTGTCAGTATTTATTTACCAGCTTGGCAGAAAGGCCAGGAACCTAAACCCAACTACCCACAGCCTTGCCACATTAATCATGCTCAATCCTCAGAAGTAGCTGTGCAAAAAGGGCTGAGATCAAGAGACAGAAGGCAGGTAACAGGGTCATTCCATGGAGTGGAATGAGAGAGCTTCATCATGATGGTCACTTCTTTCTGAAAGAGCTGCTGAGGCTTTTATTCAGGCTAAATGTGTTTTAATCAAGTGCCAAGGGAAGATTTAAAAAAATCAGATGCACACATTTTGGTTTCTGTATCACCAAAATTCACAAACTCCTAGGGATTCTTTGGCTTAGCAGGATTATTTAAGGCTCAGCACACCAAGTTCCACACTTTGCATTCCAGAGCTTGCCTGTTATCACGTTGGGCATGTACCCAGAAGCAACTATGACAGATACCTGTGTAAACTTCAGTGGGTTGAAAAAGGTTGCTCTACTCAATACCCATTCTCCATTCCCAACCCTGGGAGCCTGTGTGAGGTCAGGTTCCCCAAAAGCAATACCCATGTACCAGGAATTTTCCATGGAAGTGCTGTTGGGAAAACTAAAAAAGGAATGAGAAAGAGCGATAGAGACTGGGAACTTGTAAGAACAGGAGAAGTCCCACCCTGGCCAGAGCCTCTAGTGTGACCCAAGAGCTATCCCTTTGGTTAATGGTGAGAGATGTGGGTCCAGTTTCAGTCTTCTACAAGTTGCCAGCCAGTTAAACCAGAACCATTTGTTAAATAAGGAATATTTTCCCCATTAAATGTTTTTAATTGGCTTGTCAAAGATTAAATAATGGTAATAAGCTGGATTCATCTCTTGGTTCTCTATTCTGTTCCAGACATCTACTTCTCTGTTTTTGTGCCAGTACCATGCTGTTTTGATCACTTCTGATTTGTAGTATAGTCTGAGGTCTGGTAGCATGATTCCTCCTGCTTTGTTTTTATTTTTGAGAAATGTCTTGGCTATTTGAGGTTTTTTCTGATTCCATACAAAATGAAGTATTGTTTTTTCAAGATCTTTGAAGTATGACAGGGGAGCTTTAATGGGGATTGCGGTGAAATTATATATTGCTTTGGGTAGTATGGACATTTTAATAATGTTGATTCATCCCAAACATGAGCATGGTACATTTTTCCATTTGTTAACATTCTCAGCTATCTCTTTCTTAGAGTTTAATAGTTCTCTTTATATAGATCTTTTCACGTCCTTTTTAAAATAAACTCCCAAATATTTCATCTTCTTTGGCACTACTGTAAATGGGATAGAGTCCTTAATTCCTTTTACAACTTGACTATTGTTGGTATATACAAAGGCTACAAATTTATGAATGTGGATTTTGTAACCTGAGATGCTGCTCTATTCTTTGATTACTTCTAAGAGTTTTGTAGTAGAGTCCCTAGTATTTTCCAGATATATAATCATATCATCTGGGAATAGTGAAAGTTTGATCTATTCTGACCCAATTTGGATACCCTTCCTTGCCTTCACTGGATTAAATATTTAAACCTAAGACATGAAACTATAAAAATACTAGAAGACAGTCCAGGGAAAACCCTTGAAGAAATTGGGTTGGGCGAGTTTTTCATGAGAAGAACCCCCCGGGCAATTGAAGCTGCTTCAAAAATACACTACTGGGACTTGATCAAACTAAAAAGCTTCTGCACAGCCAAGAACACAGTAAGTAAAGCAAGCAAACAGCCCTCAGAATGGGAAAAGATATTTGCAGGTTATGTCTTTGATGAAGGTTTAATAACCAGAATCCACAGAGAACTCAAACACATTAGCAAGAAAAGAACAAGGGATCTCATCGCAGGCTGGGCAAGGGACTTGAAGAGAAACTTCTCTGAAGAAGACAGGCGTACAGCCTTCAAACATATGAAAAAATGCTCATCATCTTTAGTCATCAGAGAAATGCAAATCAAACCTTCTTTGAGATATCATCTAACTCCGGTGAGACTAGCCTACATCACAAAATAACAAGACCAGAGATGTTGGCGTGGATGTGGAGAAAAGGGAACACTTTTGCACTGCTGGTGGGAATGCAAATTAATACATTCCTTTTGGAAAGAGATATGGAGAACACTTAGACATCTAAAAATAGATCTGCCATTCAATTCTGTAATCCCTCTACTGGGCATATACTCAGAAAACCAGAAATCACATCATAAAAATGATATTTGTATTAGAATATTTATTACAGCCCTATTCATAATTGCTAAATCATAGAAAAAGCCCAAGTGCCCATCAATCCATTAATGGATTAATAAATTGTGGTATATGTATACCATGGAATATTATTCAGCCTTAAAAAAAGATGGAGACTTTACCCCTTCCATGTTTACATGAGTGGAGTTGGAACATATTCTTCTTAGTAAAGTGTCTCAAGAATGGAAGAAAAAGTACCCAATGTACTCACCCTTATAATGAAACTAATGTAGGACTTTCTCATGAATGATATAACCCAGTTACAACCAAGAATAGGGAAGGGGGAAAGGGAGAGGAGGGAGGGGGGAGGTAGGTGGAAGGAGGGGGATTAATGGGATTACCCCTGTGGTGCATCTTACAAGGGAATATGTGAATCCTAGTAAATGTGGAATGTAAAGGTCTTAGCAAAATAACTAAGAAAATGCCATGAAAGCTATGTTAACTAGTGTGTTGAAAATGTGTCAAAAGGTCTATGAACCAAGTTTATGGTGCCCCATGATCATACTAATGTACACAGCTATGATTTAATAAAAATAAAGAAAGAAAGAAAGAAAGAAAAAAGAGCTACCCCTTTGTTTATCCTAATGGAACCAAAGCATCTGAGCTTTCATGCTCCAAAAAAGTCAAGAGTGCACTTCCAGCACTCTGAACCTGTGAGCAAAGCCCAAGGGCTGGTCATCAAGTAGACAGAGATATGGCCATTCAAAGCTGAAGAAAAAGATGCTGAAGGGGTCTAAAGGGCTGGAAGAAATTGGGGTGGTACACTCACACAGCAATGTTCTAAACATTTTACAAGTTCCAATGCCCGTCACATTTCATGTCTTAATTTTCTGATAAGTTAAGCAAATAATAATACCTACTTCATAGGCTCATAGGGAAGCTAAATAGCCTACCTAAGGTTACAGAGCTAATTAGACAGGCTTTGAACCCAGTGAGTCTGGCTCCTAAATCCACATCACAAAATGAGTGAAGGTTTACAAACTGGGCCAAGTCCCAGATGACATCAGTAAGACTGCATATCATCTCTGAGCCTCCAATTTTCTATCTTTAAAATGTGTTTTCTAAAAAAAAAAAAAAACACGATTGGTACAGGTTCTTCTATTCATAACTGGACAGGGGACCCAGGTTTTCCTAGGCTTGGGCAAGTTCATGAAGGGAACACCCTGATATTTTGCCCTGAGCTGGAGGGACTGCATTCTTTCCTTTGTCAATGACACTCATTAATGATGACAATGTGTTTCTATTTGCCAAGTCCTGGCCAAATATAATTCTGAAGACTTAATGCCCCTAGATAAAAGAATCTACATAGAGACTCACCAGTTAGCTCTTTTCCCCAGACAGAAGCTCTGGTTCCTTTTATTTCTTCTGTATTCTTTTCTAACTTCTAATAAATATCCTATCTTGCTGCTGATATATGGTCTGTGGGTTCATTCCTCTAGCCCCAAAGACTAAGGACCTACTGAAGAATGAAATTCCAATATCAATAATAGCTACTTCAGGGAGGTGCCTGTGGTTCAGTCTGTAGGGCACTGGCCCCATATACTGATGGTGGTGGGTTCAAACCCAGCCCCTGCCAAACTGCAACAAAAAAATAGCTGAGTGTTGTGGCAGGTGCCTGCAGTCACAGCTATTCAGGAGGCTGAGGCAAGAGAATCACCTAAGCACAGGAGTTGGAGGTTCCTGAGGAGAGAGCAAGAAGGTGGCCGAGTAACAGCTTCCTTGCATCTGGGCACTGTGAGTCTGGGGAGATAGGACTCCAGGCATCTCTGGCTGGTGGTATCTGTCTATAATCATCCCTGTGAGGACACAGGGAGTCAGCGAGAGACCTGTGGACCCCAAGAGGAGGACTAAAACAGTGGAAAACCAGCAAGTGGTCGCGTGTGTTCAATCGGTTTAAATCCAATGGCAACTGTAAGTATGGTAGCACCGAGACTGCAAATTGGAAAGGCCTTACCTGTGAACTGTTTTGGTGTCTTCGGACTTGGCACTCAGTTGAACTGCCTTGGGGAGAGCCTGAGTGGGAGTGCAGAGAACTTTGGCCGCTGTTTAGGGCCCCAGTCTGAGCTGCTGAGACAGATGGAACTAATAGTGTTGGGCTGTGTCACAGAGAGCCATTGTGAGTGATCTGCCCCAGCAAGCTCTGCCCTCAGGGTCGCAGAGCAAGAATCAGGCTGGAGCTGGTAAACCTAGTGACTAAGTAGCCTAATGGCGGGGTCTTAGACTCCTTACAGCCCTAACCCTCAGGGGCAGAGTGAGACCAGTTTTGGCACACTGGATAAGTGGATAGCCACTTCAGCAGTGATTCCAGCAACAAGCAATTTTGTGTGAAAGCATCTTCTCAGCAAGTTTACAAGTTCAAAGTGCCTTTTAATAGGGCTGAAGAGAGATTTATGGTGTCTACTTTCTGGGGTTTGAGAAATCAGCAGCCTCCAGTCGTATAAGAACTGTGATTAACATCTCATACCCCAGGAGACAACGTGTTGCCCAGACAATATTCAAAAACATATACATACTGCTTTATTTTTGGTTGTGCTTTTTTTTTCTTTTTGGTTGGTTGTTTTCTGTTTATTTTGATGTTGCTGATGTTGTTTTGTTTTTTTTTAATTTCAACCTTTTCCACACAGGATTTTTTTCTCAGTTTTTCTGGTTTAATTATAATTTCCCATTATTGCCTTTTTCAATAACTAGAACTTCATTTTTGCTAGTGTTTCTACTGCTATCATTTAATTTTTCACCCAATTTTATCCCAAAATTTTTCTGTTTGCTGGTTTTGGTTTGATTTATAGCACTTTTTTCTTTCCTCTCTACTTGGTGGAGGTGGGGTACAGTGTCTGGTCAGGTTAGCAAAGAACTGCTGACCTCAAGGGAACCAACACATGAGCACATCAAGAAAGTATTTTGTTTTTTTTTTTTAAGGTTGTGTCAAAGTACCTTACTGTATACTTATATTGCTCTGTCTCCCTCTTTCTGTGCCTCTCTCTTTTTTTTTTTTTTTTGTCAATATTCCTTTTACCCACCCCCACTCATTCTCTAGGTTTTTTTTTTTTTTCTTTTCACTCATTCCTCCTTTCTTTCAACCCTTTCTTTCTCCTCAACCTTCTCATCCTTCTGGTCCTTTACCAAAAGGACTCTTCAAAACCTTAGTCCAGAGGCACGAGAACTTAATGAGCAAGAGGTAGTGAAAGAAAAATTAGGACAAGGAAACAGATAAAAGAAATCACTTATGAGAAAGAATCAGCAGAAAATTCCAGGCAACATAAAGAACTAGTCCAGAACTCCCCCGCTACCATGAGGTAGCACACAGGATTACACCTATAAAGAAATGTTAGGAATGACAGAGAGGGAATTTAGAATAGACATGATGAAAACAATGAAAGAAATAATGGAAACAATGAAGGAAACTGCTAAGAAAGTGGAAAATAACAAAAAGGAAATCCAAAAACAGAATCAAATAAGAGATGAACAATATGAAGAATATAGAAAGGATATAGCAAAGCTGAAGAAACTGAAACAGTCAATAAGGGAACTTAAAGATGCAATAGAAAGTATCGACAACAGGTTAGACCATGAAGAAGAAAGAATTTCAGAGGCAGAAGATAAAGTCCTTGAGATAACTCAGATAGTAAAAGAGGCAGAAAAGAAGACAGAGAAAGCAAAACGTTTACAGTCAGAATTATGAAACTTTATGAAGCATTGCAACATACGAGTTATAGGAATCCCAGAAGAAGAAGAATACCCCAGGAATGGAATGGAAGCCATACTAGAGAATATTACATAAGATAATTTCCCAGGGTGGTGAATGGAATGGAAGCCATACTAGAGAATATTAGATAAGATAATTTCCCAGGGTGGCGCATGTGACTCGAGAGTAAGGTGCTGGCCCATGTGCCGAGGGTGATAGGTTCAAACCCAGCCCCAGCCAAACTGCAACAACAACAACAACAACAACAAAAAAAAAAAAAAAAAAAAAACAAGAAAAAGAAAATTTCCCAAATATCACCAAAGATTCTGACACACTGCCTTCAGAGGGATATTGGACCCCAGGTCACCTCAACTCTAAACGAGCTTCTCCAAGATACATTGTGATGAACCTGTCCAAAGTCAAGACAAAAGAAAAGATTCTGCAAGCTGCCAGGAGTAAGCGCCAGTTGACCTACAGGGGCAAATCATCAGAGTGACCGCAGACTTCTCTAATGAAACTTTCCAAGCAAGAAGACAATGGTCATCTACCTTTAATCTACTTAAACAGAACAATTTCCAGCCCAATATTCTGTACACGGCTAAACTGAGCTTAAAAATTGACTGAGAAATCAAATCATTTACGGATATACAAACATTGAGGAAATTCGCCACAACAAGACCAGCTTTACAGGAAATACTTCAACCTGTTCTGCACATTGATGATCACAATGCATCAGCAGCAAAGTAAGAACTCAGAAATCAAAGGACAGAACATAACTTCCACACTGATGCAAAAGATAAAACTAAGCAATGGACTCTCAGAAAATAAGACAAATAGAATACTACCACACTTATCAATTAATAAATGTTAATGGCTTGAATTCCCCACTGAAGAGACATAGATTGACTGACTGGATTAAAAAACACAAGCCATCCATTTGCTGTCTGCAAGAAACACACATGGGATCAAAAGACAAATTAAAGCTCCGACTCAAGGGTTGGAAGACAATTTTTCAGGCAAATGGAATTCAGAAGAAAAGAGGACTTGCAATCTTCTTTTCAGGTACATGTGGATTTAAAGGAACTAAAGTCAAAAAAGACAAAGATGGTCACTTTATATTGGTCAAGAGAAAAATACAAGAAGAAGACATTTCAGAGCCGAGTAACAGCTTCCTTACATCTGAGCACCGTGAGTCTGGGGAGATAGGACTCCAGGCATCTCTGGCTGGTGGGATCTGCCTATCATCACCCATGAGATGATACAGGGAGTCAGCGAGAGACTTCTGGACCCCAAGAGGAGGTCTATAACAGTGGAAAACCGGCAAGTGGTCGCATGTGTTCAATCCATCTAAACCCGCCCGCAACTTCCACAGGCACGAGAACTTAAAGAGCAAGAGGAAGTGAAAGGAATATTAGGGGAAGGAAACAGATCAAAGAAATAACTCATGAGAAAGAATGAGGAGAAAACTCCAGGCAACATGAAGAACCAGTCTAGAACAACCCCGCCAAGGGACCATGAGGTAGCTACTGCAGAGGATTCCACCTATAAAGAAATTTTAGGAATGACAGAAAGGGAATTTAGAATACACATCTTGGAAACAATGAAAGAAATGATGGAAACAATGAAGGAAACTGCTAATAAAGTGGAAAATAAACAAAAGGAAATTCAAAAACAGAATCAAATAAGAGATGAACGATATGAAGAATATAAAAAGGATATAGCAGACCTGAAGGAACTGAAACAGTCAATTAGGGAACTTAAAGATGCAATGGAAAGTATCAGCAACAGGTTAGACCATGCAGAAGAAAGAATTTCAGAGGTAGAAGACAAAGTTCTTGATATAACTCAGATAGTAAAAGAGGCAGAAAAGAAGAGAGAGAAAGCAGAACGTTCACTGTCAGAATTATGGGACTTTATGAAGCGTTCCAACATACAAGTTTTAGGAATTCCAGAAGGGGAAGAAGAATGCCAAAGAGGAATGGAAGCCATACTAGAGAATACTATAACAAAAAATTTCCCAAATATCACCAAAGATTCTGACACACTGCTTTCAGAGGGATATCGGACCCCAGGTCGCCTCAACTCTAACCGAGCTTCTCCAAGACACATTGTGATGAACCTGTCCAAAGTCAAGACAAAAGAAAACATTCTGCAAGCTGCCAGGAGTAAGCGCCAGTTGACTTACAGGGGCAAATCCATCAGAGTGACCACAGACTTCTCCAATGAAACTTTCCAAGAAAGAAGACAATGGTCATCTACATTTAATCTACCTAAACAGAACAATTTCCAGCCCAGAATTCTGTACCCTGTTAAGCTAAGCTTAAAAATTGACGGAGAAATCAAATCATTTACGGATATACAAACATTGAGGAAATTCGCCACAAGACCAGCTCTACAGGAAATACTTCAACCTGTTCTTCACACTGACCACCACAATGCATCAGCAGCAAAGTAAGAACTCAGAAATTAAAGGACAGAAGGTAACCTACACACTGATGCAAAAGATAAAACTAAGCAATGGACTCTCACCAAATAAGACGAATAGAATACTACCACACTTATCAATTATCTCAATAAATATTAATGGCTAGAATTCCCCACTGAAGAGACAAAGATTTGTTGACTGGATTAAAAAACATAAGCCATCCATTTGCTGTCTGCAAGAAACACACCTGGCTTCAAAAGACAAATTAAAGCTCCGAGTCAAGGATTGGAAGACAAATTTTCAGGCAAATGGAATTCAGAAGAAAAGACAAGTTGCAATCTTATTTTCAGATACATGTGGATTTAAAGCAACTAAAGTCAAAAAAGACAAAGATGGTCACTTTATATTGGTCAAGAGAAAAATACAACCAGAAGACAATTCAATTGTAGATATTTATGCACACAATTTAAATGCTCCCATATTCTTGAAACAGACCTTATTCAATCTGACCAATATGATATCCGATAATACCATAAAAACAGGGGACCTTAACACTCCTCTTACACAGCTGAACAGATCCTCTAAACAGAATTTAAACAAGGTTATAAGAGATTTAATTGACACCCTAGAACAACTGTGCTTGATAGATGCATATAGAACACTCCATCCCAAAATAAAGAATATACATTCTTCTAATCACCCCATGGAGCGTTGTCCAATATTGATCATATCCTGGGACACAAAACAAATATCAACAGAATCAAAAGAATTTAAATTTTACCTTGTATCTTCTCAAACCATAAGGCACTAAAGGTGGAACTCAACTCTAACAAAAATGCTCGACCCCAACCAAAGGCATGGAAATTAAACTATCTTCTGTTGATAACAGATGGGTGCAGGAAGAAATAATACAGGAAATCATTAACTTCCTTGAGAATAACAACGATGAAGACACAAGCTACCAAAATCTGTGGGATACTGCAAAAGCAGTTTTGAGAGGGAAATTCATCACTTTAGATGCCTACATTCGAAAAACAGAAAGAGAGCACATCAACAATCTCACAAGAGATCTTATGGAATTGGAAAAAGAAGAATCTAAGCCTCAAATCAGAAGAAGAAAAGAAATCTCCAAAATCAAATCAGAGATGAATGAAATTGAAAACAAAAGAATCATTCACAAAATTAATGAAACGAAGAGTGGTTTTTTTGAAAAAAATAATTAAAATGGATTAACCATTTGCCAGACTAATGAGGAATAGAAAAGTAAAATCTCTAATAACCTCAATCAGAAATGATAAAGGGGAAATAACAACTGATCCCACAGAGATACAAGAGATCATCTCTGAATACTACCAGAAACACTATGCCCAGAAATTTGACAATGTGAAAGAAATGGATCAATGTTTGGAATTACACCCTCACCCTACACTCAGCCAGTAAGAAATAGATCTCCTGAACAGACCAATTTCAAGCACAGAGATCAAAGAAACAATAAAAAATCTTCCAACCTAAAAATGCCATAGTTCAGATGCCTTCAATCCAGAATTCTTTCAAACCTTCAAGGAAGAGCTGATTCCTGTACTGCAGAAATTATTCCAAAAAATTGAGGAAGAAGGAATCTTCCTCAACAAATTCTATGAAGCAAACATCACCCTGATACCAAAACCAGGAAAAGACCCAAACAAAAAGGAGAATTTCAGACCAATCTCACTCATGAATATAGATGTAAAAATTCTCAACAAAATCCTAGCCAATAGATTACAGCTTATCATCAAAAAAGTCATTCATAATGATCAAGTAGGCTTCAAACCAGGGATGCAAGGCTGGTTTAACATACGCAAGTCTATAAACGTTATCCACCATATTAACAGAGGCAAAAATAAAGATCACATGATCCTCTCAATAGATGCAGAAAAAGCATTTAATAAAATCCAGCATCCTTTTCTAATTTGAACACTGAAGAGTATAGGCATAGGTGGCACATTTCTAAAACTGATTGAAGCTATCTATGACAAACCCACAGCCAATATTTTACTGAACGGAGTAAAACTGAAAGCTTTTCCTCTTAGAACTGGAACCAGACAAGGTTCTCCTCTGTCATCTTTACTCTTCAACATAGTGCTGGAAGTTCTAGCCAATACAATTACGCAAAACAAGGAAATAAAGGGAATCCAAATGGGAGCAGAGGAGGTCAAACTCTCCCTCTTTGCTAACGACATGATCTTATACTTAAAGAATCCCAAAGACTCAACCACAAGACTCCTAGAAGTCATCAACAAATACAGTAATGTTTCAGGATATAAAATCAATGTTACAAGTCAGTAGTTTTTGTGTACACCAATAACAGCCAAGAGGAGAAGCTAATTAAGGACACAACTCATTTCACCATAGTTTCAAAGAAAATGAAATATCTAGGAATATACCTAACAAAGGAGGTGGAGGACCTCTACAAAGAAAACTATGAAATCCTCAGAAAGGAAACAGCAGAGGATATTAACAAATGGAAGAACATACCATGCTCATGGATGGGAATTATCAACATTCTTAAAATTTCTATACTTCCCAAAGCAATCTACTTATTCTATGCCATTCCTATCCAAATACCAACATCGTACTTCCAAGGTTTGGAAAAAATTATTCTTCGTTTTGTATGGAACCAGAAAAAATCCCGTATAGCTAAGGCAGTTCTCTGTAACAGAAATAAAGCAATGGTCATCAGCATACCAGATTTTAGTCTGTACTACAAAGCCATAGTGCTAAGACAGCATGGTACTGGCACAAAAACAGAGACATAGACACTTGGGATCGAATTGAAAACCAAGAAATGAAACTAACATTTTACAACCACCTAATCTTTGATAAACCAAACAAGAACATACCTTGGGGGAAAGACTCCCTATTCAATAAATGGTGTTGGGAGAACTGGATGTCTACATGTAAAAGACTGAAACTGGACCCACACCTTTCCCCACTCACAAAAATTGATTCAAGATGGATAAAGGACTTAAACTTAAGGCATGAAACAATAAAAATCCTCCAAGAAAGCATAGGAAAAACACTGGAAGATATTGGCCTGGGGAAAGACTTCATGAAGAAGACTGCCATGGCAATTGCAACAACAACAAAAATAAACAAATGGGACTTCATTAAACTGAAAAGCTTCTGTACAGCTAAGGAGACAATAAGAAAAGCAAAGAGACAACCTACACAATGGGAAAGGATATTTGCATATTTTCATTCAGACAAAAGCTTGATAACTAGGATCTATAGAGAACACAAATTAATCCACATGTAAAAAGCCAACAATCCCATATATCAATGGGCAAGAGACATGAATAGAACTTTCTCTAAAGACGACATATGAATAGCTAACAAACACATAAAAAAATGTTCAACATCTCTATATATTAGAGAAATGCATATCAAAACAACCCTGAGATATCATCTAAACCCAGTGAGAATAGCCCACATCACAAAATCTCAAAACTGCAGATGCTAGCATGGATGTGGAGAGAAGGGAACACTTTTACGCTGCTGTTGGGACTGCAACCTAGTACAACCTTTCTGGAAGGAAGTATGGAGAAACCTCAAAGCACTCAAGCTAGACCTCCCATTTGATCCTGCAATCCCATTACTGGGCATCTACCCAGAAGGAAAAAAATCCTTTTATCATAAGGACACTTGTACTAGACTGTTTATTGCAGCTCAATTTACAATCGCCAAAATGTGGAAACAGCCTAAATGCCCACCAACCCAGGAATGGATTAACAAGCTGTGGTATATATATACCATGGAATACTGTTCAGCCATTAAAAATAATGGAGACTTTACATGCTTCGTATTAACCTGGATGGACTTGGAAGACATTATTCTTAGTAAAGCATCACAAGAATGGAGAAGCATGAATCCTGTGTACTCAATTTTGATATGAGGACAATTAATGACAATTATGGTTGTGGGGGCTGAAACAGAAAGAGGAAAGGATGGAGGGAAGTGGGTCCTTGGTGTGTGTCACCCTTTATGGGGGCAAGACATGATTACAAGAGGGACTTTAACTACCACTTGCAATCAGTGTAACCTGGCTTATTGTACCCTCAATGAATCCCCAACAATAAAAAAAAGATACTTCAATTCTAAATACTTATGCAAATAATTTAAATGCTCCCAGATTCTTGAAACATACCTTACGCAGTCTGAGCAATATAATATCTGATAATACCATAATAGCAGGGGGTTTAATACTCCTCTTACAGAGCTAGGCAGATCCTCTAAACAGAAATTAAACAAAGATGTAAGAGATTTAAATGAGACCCTAGAACAACTGTGCTTGATAGATTCGTATAGAACACTCCACCCCAAACATAAAGAATATACATTCTTCTCATCACCGCATGGAACATTCTCCAAAATGGATCATATCCTGGGACACAAAACAAATATCAACAGAATCATAAAAATGGAAATATTACCTTGTATTTTCTCAGACCATAAGGCACTAAAGGTGGAACTCAACTCTAACAAAAAGGCTTGACCCCAAACAATGGCATGGAAATTGAACTATCTTCTGTTGAATAACAGATGGGTGTAGGAAGAAATAAAACAGGAAATCATTAACTTCCTTGAGCATAAGGAAGGCACAAGGTACCAGAACCTGTGGAATACTGCAAAAGAAGGTTTGAGAGGAGAATTCATCACTTTAGATGCCTACATTCAAAAAACAGAAAGAGAGTGCATCAACAATATCACAAGAGATCTTATGGAATTGGAATAGGAAGAACAATCTAAGACTAAACACAGTAGAAGAAAAGAAATATCCAAAATCAAATCAGAGATCAATGAAATTGAAAACAAGAATCATTCAGAAAATTAATGAAACAAGGAGTTGGTTTTTAGAAAACATAAACAAAATAGATAAACCATTGGTAAGACTAAAGAGGAATAAAAAAGTAAAATATCTAATAACCTCAATCAGAAATGATAAAGGGGAAATAACAATTGATCCCACAGAGATACAGGAGATCATCTCTGAATACTACCAGAAAATTTATGCCCAGAAATTTGACAATGTGAAGAAAATGGATGAATATTTGGATTCACACCATCTCCCTAAACTCAGCCACAAAGAAATAGACCTCATGAACAGACCAATTTCAAGCACTGAGATCAAAGAAACAATAAAAAATCTTCCAACCAAAAAATGCCCTGGTCCAGATGGCTTCAATCCAGAATTCTTTCAAACCTTCAAGGAAGAGCTGATTCCTGTACTGCAGAAATTATTCCAAAAAATTGAGGAAGAAGGAATCTTCCCCAACACATTCTATGAAGTAAACATCGACCTGATACCAAAACCAGGAAAACACCCAAAAAAAAAGGAAAATTTCAGACCAATCTCACTCATGAACATAGAAGCAAAAATTCTCAACAAAATTCTAGCCAATAGATTATACCTTATCATCAAAAAAGTCATTCATCATGATCAAGTAGGCTTCAAACCAGGGATGCAAGGCTGGTTTAACATACGAAAGTGCATAAACGTTATACACCATATTAACAGAGGCAAAAATATAGATCACATGATCCTCTCAATAGATGCAGAAAAAGCATTTGATAAAATCCAGCATCCTTTTCTAATTAGAAAACTGAGAATTTTAGGCATAGGTGGCACATTTCTAAAACTGATTGAAGCTATCTATGACAAACCCACAGCCAATATTTTACTGAATGGAGTGAAACTGAAAGCTTTTCCTCTTAGAACTGGAACCAGACAAGGTTGTCCTCTGTCACATTTACTATTCAACATAGTGCTGGAAGTTCTAACCAACTCAATTAGGCAAGACAAGGAAATAGAGGAAATCCAAATGGGAGCAGAGGAGGTCAAACTCTCCCTCTTTGCTGACGACATGATCTTATACATAGCGAACTCCAAAGACTCAACCACAAGACTCCTAGAAGTCATCAAAAAATACAGTAATGTTTCAGAATATAATATCAATGTCCACAAGGCCGTAGCCGTTGTATACACCAACAACAGTCAAGATGAGAAGCTAATTAAGGAAACAACTCCCTTCACCATAGTTTCAAAGAAAATGAAAAATCTAATAAAATACCTAAGGAAGAGTGCAAAGAACCTCTATATAGATAACTATGAAATCCTCAAAAAGGAAATAGCAGAGAATATTATCAAATTTAAAAACATACCATGCTCATGGAAGGGAAGAATAAACATTGTTAAAATTTCTTTACCTCCCAATGCAATCTACCTGTTCAATGCCATTTCTATAAAATACCAACATCGTACTTTACGAAACACACTAGCAGACCTCAGACTTTACTACAAATCGATAGTGATCAAAACAGCATGGTATTGGCACAAAAACAGAGAAGTAGACATCTGGAACAGAATAGAGAACCAAGAGATGAATCCAGCTACTTACCGCTATTTGATTTTTGACAAGCCAATTAAAAACATTCAGTGGGGAAAAGATTCCCTATTTAACAAATGGTGCTGGGTGAACTGACTGGCAACCTGCAGAAGACTGAAATTGGACCCACACCTTTCATCATTAACTAAGATAGACTATCATTGGATTAAAGATTTAAACTTAAAACATGAAACTATAAAAATACTAGAGGAGAATGCAGGGAAAACCCTTGAAGAAATTGGTCTGGCTGAGTATTTCATGAGGAGAACCCACCGGGCAATTGAAGCAGCTTCAAAAATACACTACTGGGACTTGATCAAACTAAAAACTTCTGCACAGCTAAGAACACAGTAAGCAGAGCAAGCAGACAGCCCTCAGAATGGGAGAAGATATTTGCAGGGTATATCTCTGACAAAGGTTTAATAACCAGAATCCACAGAGAACTCAAACACATCAGCAAGAAAAAAACAAGGGATCCCATCGCAGGCTGGGCAAGGGATTTGAAGAGAAACTTCTCTGAAGAAGACAGGCGCACGGCCTTCAGACATATGAAAAAATGCTCATCATCTTTAATCATCAGAGAATTGCAAATCAAAACTACTTTGAGATATCATCTAACTCCAATGAGACTAGCCTATATCACAAAATCTCAAGACCAGAGATGTTGGCGTGGATGCGGAGAAAAGGGAACATTTCTGCACTGCTGGTGGGAATGCAAATTAATACATTCCTTTTGGAAAGATATATGGAGAACACTCAGAGATCTAAAAATAGATCTGCCATTCAATCCTGTAATTTCTCTGATGGGCATATACCCAGAAGACCAAAAATCACAACATAACAAAGATATTTGTACCAGAATGTTTATTGCAGCCCAATTCATAATAGCTAAGTCATGGAAAAAGCCCAAGTGCCCATCGATCCACGAATGGATTAATAAATTGTGGTATATGTATACCATGGAATACTATGCAGCCTTAAAGAAAGATGGAGACTTTACCTCTTTCATGTTTACATGGATGGAGCTGGAACATATTCTTCTTAGTAAAGTATCCCAAGAATGGAAGAAAAAGTACCCAATGTACACAGCCCTACTATGAAACTAATTTGGGACTCTCACATGAAAGCTATAACCTAGCTACAACTTAACAATAGGGGGAAGTGGGAAAGGTTGGGGGGTGGGTAGAGGGAGGGGGATTGGTGGGATCACACCTGTGGTGCATCTTACAGGGGTATTTGTGAAACTTGGTAAATGTAGAATGTAAATGTTTTGGCACAGTAACTGAGATAACGCCGGAAAGGCTCTGTTAACCACTGTGATAAAAATGTATCAAATGGTTTATGAAGCGAGTGTATGATGCCCCATGATCATATGAATGTACAGTTATGATTTAATAATAAAAAAAAGATTTGGAAAAAATTATTCTGCGTTTTGTATGGAACCAGAAAAAACCCCGTATAACTAAGGCACTTCTTAGTAATAAAAATAAGGCTGGGGGCATCAGCATACCAGATTTTAGTCTATACTGCAAAGTCAAAGTGGTCAAGACAGCATGGTACTGGCACAAAAACAGAGACATAGACACTTGGAATTGAATTGAAACCCAATAAATGAAACTAACATCTTACAACCACCTAATCTTCGATAAACCAAACAAGAACACACCTTGAGGGATAGACTCCCTATTCAATAAATGGTGTTGGAAGAACTGGATGTCTACATGTGAAAGACTGAAACTGGACCCAAACATTTCCCCATTCACAAAAATTGATTCAAGATGGATAAAGGACTTAAATTTAAGGCATTAAACAATAAAAATCCTCCAAGAAAGCATAGGAAAAACACTGGAAGATATTGGCCTGCGGAACAACTTTATGAAGAAGCCTGCCATGGCAATTGCAACAACAACAAAAATAAACAAATGGGACTTCATTAAACTGAAAAGCTTTTGTACAGCTAAGGAGACAATAACCAAAGCAAAGAGACAACCTACACAATGAGAAAGTATATTTGCATATTTTCAATCAGACAAAAGCTTGATAATTCGGATCTATAGAGAACCCAAATTAATCCACATGAAAAAAAGCCAACAATCCCATATATCAATGGGCAAGAGACATTAATAGAACTTTCTCTAAAGATGACAGACAAATGGCTAACAAACACATGAAAAAATGTTCATCATCTCTGTATATTAGAGAAATGCAAATCAAAACAACCCTGAGATATCATCTAACCCCAGTGAGAATGGCCCACATCACAAAATCTCAAAACTGCAGATGCTGGTGTGGATTTGTAGAGAAGGGAATACTTTTACACTGCTGGTGGAACTGCAAACTAGTACAACCTTTCTAGAAGGAAGTATGGAGAAACCTCAAAGCACTCAAGCTAGACCTCCCATTTGACCCCGCAATCCCATTACTGGGCATCTACCCAGAAGGAAAAAAATCCTTCTATCATAAGGACATTTGTAGTAGACTGTTTATTGTAGCTCAATTTACAATCGCCAAAAGGTGGAAACACCCTAAATGCCCACCAACCCAGGAATGGATTAACAAGCTGTGGTATATGTATACCATGGAATGCTATTCAGCCATTAAAAAAAAAAAAATTGGAGACTTTACATCCTTTGTATTAACCTGGATAGAAGTGGAAGACATTATTCTTAGTAAAGCATCACAAGAATTGAGAAGCATGAATCCTATGTACCCAATTTTGATATGATGACAATTAATGACAATTAAGGTTATGGGGGTGGTAAACCAGAAGGAGGGATTTAGGGAGGGGAGTGGGGCCTTGGTGTGTGTCACACTTTATGGGGGCAAGACATGATTGCAATTGGGACTTTGCCTAACAATTGCAATTAGTGTAACCTGGCTTATTGTACCCTCAATGAACCCCCAACAATAAAAAAAAATAAATAACGGTGGGATACCTCAAAGCAGACCACCACGGGTTATATGCCAGTTTAAATATTCTTTTACAATTGGCTAAAAGACTTAGGCTCTGTATAATGTCCCAGTGTTATCAGAGAAAGAGGGTCTGTCTTCCTGTCCCTCTCAGGCAATAGGCAGAGATGGGATAGGTCCACCAAACTTCATAGTCTGAAAGCTAGCACTTTTGGAAATTTTAAAGAACAGGTAGAGTAGCCTCTCTAAGACTACTGTGTTCTGCCATTTTCAAAATTACACTCTTATGCATGAAAGTTCAAAGGCAAATAATGTTAATCTTTATCTTTTTTTTTTTGCATTTAAGTTCGTCTTTATTATTTAACATAAACCATATTCTGGCATGAATATTAAGGCTTAGAGTTATAAACACTTTAGGAATGACTGAAGTAGAATTTTTCAGGTAATTTCAAACTATTTTTGGTTCATGGAATAATTTTTCTTAGAATCTTTGCAACGTCTTCTTGAGATCTCCAGCAGGTAGTTGTGTCCAACCTTTTGGCTTATCTGCATTACATTTGAAATGGAAGAGTTGTCTTCCATTTATTAAATACACAAGATTATCAAAAGCTGGTAGCAACAACACAAAAAAGTCTGTGCATTTTATCTGCCACCATAGATAATGAAAACAGTCCTCACTTAAAGGACGGTCCTCAGTTAAATCACAGGCATCCAGAGACCCGGGTTTAGACATTCACTGAGATAAATGTATTCAGCAATGGGGGAAAAAATGGTATTGTATTACAAAATTTCTCACTTTTTATCAACCAGATTCTAAAACTTTTCTTTTTTTTTTTCTGCATGTCACTTTTATCATTTGTAAAACAGAGATCCTACTGATAACAATTTCATCAAAAGGAAAGCAGATACTTTTCATTGAATCATAACTGTGTACATTGATATGATCATGAGGCATCATACACTCGCTTCAAAGACCATTTGACACATTTTTATCACAATGGTTAACAGAGCCTTTCCGGCGTTATCTCAGTTACTGTGCCAAAACATTTACATTCTACATTTACCAAGTTTCGCAAATACCCCTGTAAGATACAACACAGGTATGATCCCAGCGATCCCCCTCCCTCTACCCACCTCCCCTTTCCCACTTCCCCCTATTGTTAGGTTGTAACTGGGTTATAGCTTTCATGTGAGAGCCCCAAATTAGTTTCATAGTAGGGCTGAGTACATTGTGTACTTTTTCTTCCATTCTTGAGATACTTTACTACGAAGAATTTGTTCCAGCTCCATCCATGTAAACATGAAAGAGGTAAAGTCTCCATCTTTCTTTAAGGCTGCATAGTATTCCAGGGTGTACATATACCACAATTTATTATTCCATTTGTGGATCGATGGTCACTTGGGCTTTTTCCATGACTTAACAATTATGAATTGGGCTGCAATAAACATTCTGGTACAAATATCTTTGTTATGTTGTGATTTTTGGTCTTCTGGGTATATGCCCAGCAGAGGAATTACAGGATTGAATGGCAGATCTATTTTTAGATCTCTGAGTGTTCTCCATATATCTTTCCAAAAGGAATGTATTAATGTGCATTCCCACCAGCAGTGCAGAAGTGTTCCCTTTTCTCCACATCCATGCCATCATCTCTGGTCTTGAGATTTTGTTATATAGGCCCATCTCACTGGAGTTAGATGATATCTCAAAGTAGTTTTGATTTGCATTTCTCTGACAATTAAAGATGATGAGCATTTTTTCATATGTCTGAAGGTCGTGCGCCTGTCTTCTTCAGAGAAGTTTCTCTTCAAATCCCTTGCACAGCCTGCGATGGGATCCCTTGTTTGTTTTTTTTTTGTAGAGACAGAGTCTCACTTTATGTCCTTGGTAGAGTCACGTGGCATCACACAGCTCACAGCAACCTCCAACTTCTGGGCTTAAGAGATTCTCTTGCCTCAGCCTCCTGAGCAGCTGGGACTACAGGCGCCCGCCACTACACCCAGCCATTTTTTGGTTGTACTTCATCGGGGGCCGGGTTGAACCCGCCACCTTCGGCGCCTTACTGACTGAGACACAGGCTCCACCCGAGCCTGTTTTTTTTGTTTTTTTCTTGCTGATGCGTTTGAGTTCTCTGTGGATTCTGGTTTTTAAACCTTTGTCAGAGATGTACCCTGCAAATATCTTCTCCCATTCTGAGGGCTGTTTGTTTGCTTTACTTACAATCTTCTTAGCTGTGCAGAAGCTTTTTAGTTTGATCAAGTCCCAGTAGTGTATTTTTGAAGGTGCTTCAATTGCCCAGGGGGTTCTCCTCATGAAATACTCACCCAGACCAATTTCTTCAAGGGTTTAACTTGCATTCTCCTCTAGTATTTTTATAGTTTCATGTCTTAAGTTTAAACCTTTAATCCAATGAAAGTCTATGTTAGTTAATGGTGAAAGGTGTGCATCCAATTTCAGTCTTCTGCAGGTTGCCAGTCATTTCACCCAGCACCATTTGTTAAATAGGGAATCTTTTCCCCACTGAATGTTTTTAATTGGCTTGTCAAAAATCAAATAGCGGTAAGTAGCTGGATTCATCTCTTGGTTCTCTGTTCTGTTCCAGATATCTACTTCTCTGTTTTTGTGCCAAAAACATGCTGTTTTGATCACTATCGATTTGTAGTAAAGTCTGAGGTCTGGTAGTGTGATTCCTCCTGTTTTGTTTTTATTTCTGAGTAATGTCTTGGCTATTCGAGGTTTTTTCTGATTCCATATAAAATGAAGTATTGTTTTTTCAAGATCTTTAAAATATGACAGTGGAGCTTTAATAGGGATTGCATTGAAATTGTATATTGCTTTGGGTAGTATGGACATTTTGATAATGTTGATTCTTCCCAGACATGAGCATGGTATGTTTTTCCATTTGTTGAATTTTCAGCTATTTCTTTTCTTAGAGTTTCATAGTTCTCTTTGTAGAGATCTTTCACATCTTTTGTTAGGTAAATTCCCAAATATTTCATCTTCTTTGGCACTACTGTGAATGGGATAGAGTCCTTAACTGCTCCAGATCCTAACAAACAGAATCCAGCAACACATCAAACAAATTTTACATCATGACCAAATTGGTTTTATCCCAGGGTCTCAAGGCTGGTTCAATATACGTAAATCTATAAATGTAATTCAGCACATAAACAAATTCAAAAACAAAGACCATATGATTCTCTCAATTGATGCAAAAAAACTTTTGATAATATCCAGCATCCTTTCATGATCAGAACTCTCAAGAAAATTGGTCTAGAAGTGACTTTTCTTAAACTGATTGAGGCCATCTACAGCAAACCCACAGCCAATATCATATTGAATGGAGTTAAATTGGAATCATTTACACTCATATCAGGAACCAGACAAAGCTGCCATCGTCTCCATTGCTTTTCAACATTGTAGTGGAAGTTTTAGCTGCCGCAATTAGGGAAGAAAAGGCAATCAAGGGTATCCATATAGGGTCAGAAGAGATGAAACTTTCTCTCTTTGCAGATGATATGATTGTGTATCTGGAAAACACTAGGGACTCTACTATAAAACTCCTAGAAGTGATCAAGGAATACAGCAGCATCTCAGGATACAAAATCAACATCCATAAATCGGTAGCCTTTATATACACCAACAACAGTCAAGTTGAAAAAGCAGTCTAAAACGTTTCTTTGTGCTGCATTCTCCGTGCTGCATTCTCCTCTTGACAAGTTTATATCAAGTACAATTGAACATCATTAGAAAAAATATTCAAAACTTCTGAAATACATTCCACACATGAGAAAGAAGACATTAACTCGTTTCAAATTACATTTTAACATAACTTCTAAATCCATGGAAGTGCCCATTAACAACAAGCACGCGTCAAAAATACAAAATCCAGGTATGAAGAATAAATTAAATATATACCCACATTCATTTCTTTTTTTTTTTTTTAATTTACAGGAGATAAGGTCTTGCTATGTTGTCCAGGCTGGTCTTCAGTTCCTGGTTGCAAGCAATCCTCCCATCTCAGTCTGCCAAAGTGCTGGGTGTTACCTGTGTGAGCCATTGGTAAAGGCAAGAAATCTGCACCCATTTAAAGATTCTATATGCAAAACTATCATACTCATTGTTTCTGGGTAAAAATACCATTTCAATTCGCTTTAACAATCAAGTAAAGACATATTCTTCTTAGTAAAGTATCTCAAGAGTGGAAGAAAAAATACCCATTGTACTCAGCCCTAATATGAAACTAATTTAAGGTTTTTACATGAAAGCTATAACTCAGTTACAACTTAAGAATTGGAGAAGGGGGAAAGGAATGGGAGGGAAGGAAGGAGTGGGAAAAGGGTAGGGGTTTGGTGGGATTACATCAGCGGTGCATCTTACAAGGTATATGTGAAACTTGGTAAATGGTCTGTGAGGCTAGTGAATGATGCCGCATGATTATATCTATGTACACAGCTATGATTTAATAAAAAATAAAAAAGAATCAAGTAATAATAATTATAATTTTCTAATGATTAGTTTAGCACCCTCTACACACTGTCAGTACATACAGTATAAAATGGTGGCAAATTGAAACCATTATGTATAAAGTGGTAAAAAAAATAGTTGTGACAGTTTAATTATTATTGCTCTCAAAATAGTTATTAGAAAAAATATATTTTCCGTTGCTCAGAGTTCCTATATAAATTATTAAATAACTTAGTATGGATGCCTGATTAAGTAATATATATTCCCAAATTTTAATTTTTTAAATAAATAACCATAGGAAATAATACTAATGAAGATAGAAATATTTCTGATATACCATTTGAAAATGTGGCTCTGACCCTTAAAAATTAAAACACTCTTTGCTACTATTCCAATTCCTTCCACTTCAAAAAAAGTTTTTAAATTTTATTTTTTTCTAAAAATTTTGATGGTTGGGGATTCATTGAGTGTACAAAAAAACAGGTTACACTCATTTCTTGTGTTATATAAAGAACCTCTTACAATAGTGTTACTCCCTCAAAATGTGAACCACCTCTGGTTATTCACCCAATCTCCTCCCCACTTTTCTTTCTCTGTTCTGACTACCCCCCACCACCGCCACAGTGTGCTAGGTCATTCATTGTTCTCATATCAGAATTTAGCACATAGGATTCTTGTTTCTACATTCTTGTGATGCTTTGCTAATAATAATGTGTTCCACTCACATCCAGGTTAGTACAAAAGATATTTTTTAGTGGCTGAATAGCATTACATGGTATGCACATACCACAGCTTGTTAATCCAGGTTGGTGGGCATTTGACTGTTTCCATACTTTGGTGATTGTAAATTGAACTGTGATAAACAGACTAGTGCAAGTGTCGCTATGGTAAAGGATTGTTTTTCTTCTGGGTAGATGCCCAGTAATGGGTTTGCAGGATGGAATGGCAGTCTAGTGTCAATTCTTTGACAGTTCTCCATACTTTTCTCCAAAAAGGTTATACTGGTCTGCATTCCCACAAGCAGTGTAAATGTGTTCCCTTCTCTTGACATCCATGCCAGCACTTGCAGTTTTGAGACTTTTTGATGTGGCCCATTCTCACTGGGGTTAGTTGATATCTCAGGGTGGTTTTGATTTGCATTTCTCTAATAACTAGAGTCAATGAGCATTTTTGGGTGTGCTTGTTAACCATACTTCTGTCTTCTTTAGAGAAGGATCTATTCATCTCTCTTTCCCAGTGGTATAAGGGATTGTTGTGTTCTTTTTATGTTGCTTAATTTGATTTCTCTGTAGATGCTACTAATCAAGCATTATTCTGATTCAAAATATGCAAATATCCTTTCCCACTGGGTAGGTTGTCCATTTGCTTTGGTTGTTGTCTCCTTAGCAGTACAAAAGCTTTTCAGTTTCATTATTACCCATTTGTTTATTTTTCTTGTTGTTACAATTGCCATGGAGTCTTCTTCATAAAGTCTTTCCCCAGGCCAATAACTTCAAGTGTTTTTTCTACACTTTCTTTGAAAATTTTAAATTTTTTTTTCCCTTAGATTTATTTTTTTTATCCATCTTAAATCAATTTTAGCTAGTGACAATGGTGCAGGTCCAGTTTCAATCTTTTATATGTGGATATCCAGTTTCCCCAGCACCATTCATAGAATGGGGATTCTTTCCCCCAGTGTATGTTTTTGATTTGTTTATCAACAATTAGTTGGCTGTAAGATTTCAGTTTCATCTCCTTGTTTTATATGTGATTCCCGTTTTCTATTTGTGTGCCAATACCATGCTGTTTTAATCACTATGGCTTCGTAGCACAGCTTAAAATCTGGTAGTTTGATGCCTCCAGCGTTTTTTTTGTTTTTTTTTTTGAGATGTAGTCTCACCATGTCATTCTCGTTAGAGTTCCCTAGAGTCACAGCACACAGAAACCTCGAACTCTTGATATTAAGTGATTATTTTCCCCCAGCCTCACAAGTAGCTGGGACTGCATGCACCTACCACAATGCCTGGCTATTTTTTGGTTGTAATTGTCATTGTTGTTTGGCATGCCTGGGCTGGATTCAAATTCGTTACCTTTGGTGTATGTGGCTGGCACCCTAGCTGCTGAGCAATAGGCACTAGGCCAACACTCAGCTTTGTTTCAATTACTAAGAACCGCCTTGGCTATATGAGGTTTTTTTGCTTTCATATAAAACAAAGAATTATTTTTTCCAAGTCTTGAAAGTATAAGTATGATGTTGGTATTTGAAAAGGGATGGCATTGAATCTGTATATTGTTTGCGGGAAGTATAGACCTTTTATCAATTTTAATTCTTCCCAGCCATGAGCATGGAATGTTCTTCCATTTGTTACTGTCTTCTTCTATTTCCTTTCTTAGACATACATAGTTTTGTGGGCAGAAGTTCCTCACCTCTTTTGTATGGCATATTCCTAGGAATTTTATTTTCTTTGGAGCTACTGAGAAGGCAATTGTGCCCTTGATTACATTCTCATCTTGCTTGTTATTTGTATATACAAAGGCTACTGTTTTCTTGACATTGAATTTATATTCTGGGAAGTTACGGTATTTTTCCATAGCTTCCGGGAATACTGTGGTTGAGTCTTTGGGGTTCTCTAATTGTAAGATCATATCATCAGCAGAAATTGAGAGTGTCACTTCCTCTGCCCCCATTTGGATACCCTTTATTTCCTTCTCTTGCCTGATTGTATGGGCTAGAACTTCCAGCACTCTGTTGAATAACAGTGGTGATAGAGGACACCCTTGTTTTCTTCCAGATATGCAGAGAAAGTTTTCAGTTTTACTCCATTCAGTATAATATTAGCTGTGGGTTTTTCATACATGAATTCAATCAGTGTAAGGAATTTTCCAACAATGCCTATATTCTTCAGAGTTCTAATTAAAAAGAGATACTGAATTTTATCAGATGCTTTTTCTGCATCATATGGTCCTGTTTTTGCTTCTGTTGATATGGTGAATTCGAATTATGGATTTGCTTATGTTAAACCAGCCTTGCATCCGTGGGATGAAACCTACTTTTTTGCTGTGTATGACTTTTTTTAATGATAAGCTATCATCTATTGGATAGATTTTATTGAGAATTTTTGCATCTATGTTCTTTAGTGAAACTGGTCTGTAGTTCTTATTTTCTAGTTGGATCTTTTACTGGTTTTGGTATCAGAGTGATGTTTGTTTCTTAGAACATGTTGGGGAAGATTCCTTCCTCCTCAATTTTTTTGAACTAATTTCTGCCATATGGGAATAAGCTCTTCCTTGAAGGTTTGATAGAATTCTGGTATGAAGCCATCTGGATCAGGGCATTTTTTTTGTTGTTATTGGGAGTTTTTTATTTTTACTTTTTTTGTCTCATTCATTGAATTTAGTCTATGCAGAAGATTTATTTCTTCTTTATTAAGACTAGGGAGAGGGTGTGATTCCAAGTATTGATCCATTTCCTCTACATAGTCAAATTTCTGTGTGTAGTTTCTTGTAGTATTCACAGAAAATCTCTTAAATCTCTGTGGCATCTGTTATTTCCCCTTTAACATTCCTGACTGAAATTAATAGAGCTTTTTCTTTTCTGTTTCTAATTAGTCTGATGAAAAATTTATCTATTTTATTTACATTTTCAAAACAACAACTTTTGTTCTATTACTTTTCTGAAGGATTTGTTTTCACTTTATTAATCTCTGTTTTGATTTTGGCTATTTCCTTTCTTCTGCTCAGTTTAGGGTTAGATTGATATTATTTTTCCAAGTCCCTAAGATGGTTTGTGAGTGTGCTGAAGTACTCACTCTGTGTTTTTCAAAGGCAGGCATTTACCTCAATAAATTTTCCTCTCAGGACTGTTTTTGCTGTATTTCAGAGGATTTGGTAAATTGTGTCTTCATTGTTGTTACGTTTCAGAAAATTAACAAATCTCTCTTTTAACTCTTCCTGAACTCAACTATCATTCTACCATAATGTTTAGTTTCTAAGATTGTGTGGGGATGAACATTATTGTTGGAGTTTACCTTCACCATTGTAGCCTTGCAATCTGAGATGAGACATGGAATAATTTCCATACCTTTGATTTTGCTGAGGTTTAATTTGTATCCTAGGATGTGACGTATTATGGAGTATGTACCATGAGCTGATAAGAAAACAGCATATTCCTTTGCTTTGGAATGGTGTGTTCTTTATAAGTCCACTACTCCCATTTGTTCCAGCTTTACATTTAACTTCTTTGTATCCTTGTTTAGTTTCTATTATGAGGATCTGTCCAGATCTGTCATGGGGGTATTGATGTCCCTGATTATTAAGGGGTTTTAGGATATCGCATTGCTCAGTCCTTTCAAGGTCAGTTTTATAATCTGGGAGCATTTAAGTTAGGTGAATAAATATTTAAAATGGAAATGTCTCCTCAGTGCCTGTGGCTCAAGGGGCTAAAATGCCAGCCACATACACTTGAGCTGGAGGGTTCGAATCCATCCCGGGCTCGCCAAACAACAATGATGGCTGCAACCAAAAAATAGCTGGGTTTTTTTTTGGGGGGAGGTGGTGCCTGTAGTCCCAGCTACTTGGTAGCCAGAGGCAGAATTGCTTGAGCCTAGGAATTGGAAGTTGCTGCCAGCTGTAATAACACAGCAATCTGCCCAGGGTGGCAGCTTGAGGTTCTGTCTCAAAAATAAATAAATAAAAATAAAAAAAATAACATGAAAGTGTCTTTATGTTGTATTGTTTTTTTTGACCAGAAAGAAGTGTCCATTTCTGTCTTTCTTAGTTAAAGTTGCTTTGAATATGCTTGTATCTGGGAATAAGATTGCCACCTTTTTTTCTGTCTGATTTCCATTTTTTTGAAACACTGTTTTCCATCCCTTCACCTGAGCCTTGAATTATCTTTCATGGCAAGGTGTTTCTCCTGCTGACAGCATATAGTTGTGTTTTTGTGTGCATGTATCTTATTTTTTTTTTTTGACAGTTTTAGTATGTCACCCTCGGCAGAGTGCCATGGTGTCTCAGCTCACAGCAACCTCCAACTCTTGGGCTTAAATGATTCTCTTGCCTTAGCTTCCCAAGTAGCTGGGACTACAGGCACCCACCACAACACCCTGCTATTTTTTGTTGCAGTTGTCATTGTTTTTTAGCTGGTCCAGGCTGGGTTTGAACCCTCCACCCTTGGTGCATGTGGCTGGCTCTGTAACCACTGTGCTACAGGCGCCGAGCATGTGTCCTTTTTTTTTTTTTTTTTGAGACATAGGTTCACTATGGCCTTCCTCAGTGTGTGCCATGGGTCACAGCTCACCGTTCCCTCAAAGCTTTGGGCTAAGAGATTCTCTTGTTTCAACCTTCCAAGTAGCTGGAACTGTAGGCACCCAACACAATGCCTGGCTATTTTTTGGTTGTAGTTGTTTGGCAGGCGTGGGGCAAATTTGAACCTACCAGTTTACTTTGTTTGTTTGTTTGTTTTAATCCAGTTATCCAGCCTTTGCCTCTTCAGTGGGGAATTCAAACCATTGACATTTATAGAGAGTATTCATAAGTGTTATGGAATTCTATTCATGTTATTAAGGGACAGTTTGTTGTGTGCTTTTTATTCTTTGTGCCACTGTGAAAGCTAAGCTCTGGCCTTTGGCTTCTAGTTGTTAATCATGGTGGTGTTCCATTATGGTGTTCAGAATTGACAATAGGTCTAAGTACTTCTTGTAGAGGTGCTCTTGTTATGATGATTTTCCTGTGTGCCTGTATATCTGTAAAAATTTTGATTTCTCCATCAATTTTGAAGCTATGTTTAACAGGATACAGAATTCTGGGATGAAAATTATTTTTTTTAAAGATGTTGGAGTTGGATGACCATGTCTTCTTGCTTGGAAACGTTCAGTTGAACAGTCTACTGTCATCTCAATGTCTCTCCCTTGTAGGTTATATGGTGTTTATTCCTAGCTGCTTGTAGAATATTCTCCTTCATCTTTATTTTGGACAGTTTCATTACAATGTGCCTTGGAGAGGCTTTGTTGGAGTTGAGATGGATCAGAGTTTGATATACATCTTAAAGGAGTGTGTCTGGATCCTTAGTAAAACTTGAAAAGTTTTTATTTATGATAGACTTCAGTAGGGCTTCCATGCCTTTGGGACAAATTTCCTCCCCTTCAGGGATACCTATTATTTGTTTATTTGAACACTTGATGGCACCCTATAGTTCTATAAGTGCCTCCTCTGCTTTCTCTCTCCTGTTTTCTGACTCTGCAACTACCTGTATTAACTCAAAGTCTTTATCCTCAAACTCTGATGTTCTTTCTTCTCCATAATCTAATCTATTTTTGATACTTTCTACAGCTTTTTTACATTCACTGATTGTCTCCTTCATTTCTTTAAGCTTATCCATATCTTTTGTAAATTCTACATATCTTTCATCAGACTTTTGTTCTGTCTTTTCATTTTCTCATCAAATGCCTGTATTGTATTAATCATCCATACTTTAAATTACATTTCTGTCAGATCCATTAATTATTTTTAGGAGAAGACTTCTGTTAAAATTGTCTTGTGGTCCCTTTGAGGAGTTGCACTATTTTGTTTCTTCATGGTTTCTAAATTATTCTAGGTGTTCCTCCTCAAAGTGCTTTCTTCTTGTTCACATTTTTGTGCACCTTTTTCCCTCTCACTTCCTCCTTTTCTTTAAGTTATTTTGTCTCAGAGTTTATTTGATAAAGACACATCTTTGCATGGAGTTAGAAGGCAGAGAATTGTTGGAGCAAGCAAGGAAAAGCAAGTGGAAAGGAAACAAAAGGGAGGAAAAAAGAAGGAAAGTGTAATGAGAAATAAAAAGAAACAAAAAATAAAAATGGGGGAAATAGAATGACAGAAGAAAATTGAAGAACAGGAGATAAGGAGGAGAAGGAAAAACGAGAGTGATAGAAGAAATGTTATTTTTCAGTACAGTGCTAAAGTCACATCTATAGCGTAAGGGTTTTGAGGAGATTCGCCATGTGGGTTCCTCTAAATCAGGCACTCCTGGAAAAAACTGTCACAGACTAATAAAAAATTAAGAGGAAAAAGTCCTATGGAATATAAACTATTTTTCTAGGTTCTTGTTCTGGGACAGAATAAACTAGCCCTATTTATGCCACTACATATTATAGGATACTGCCTTTCTTTAATTTCTGCAAGACTGTGGAAAAATACATTGGAAAAATGCCATTTCCCCCAAACCCGCTATAAAAAGAAAAATACATTGGAAAAATGCCATTTCCCCCAAACCCGCTATAAAAAGAGGTAGCCAACAGCTTGGGAGGAATTGCAACCTTGGCACACTAGCCTGTGAAGTATCAAATACTGTCAAAAATCATGTGAGTAAGCTAGGTTTGAATCACCACCCTGGGTATATGGGGCTGACAACCTACTCACTGAGCCACAGGTGCTGCCCACTACTTCATACTTCTGAGTCATCTCCTTTTATGCTCCATCCCAGAACTTTTTTTTTTTTTTGAGACAGAGTCTCAAGCTGTGCCCTCAGTAGAATGCCATGGCGTCATAGCTCACAGCAACCTCAAACGCTCAAGCTTAAGTGATTCTCTTGCCTCAGCCTCCCAGGTAGCTGAGATTATAGGTGTATGGCATAACCCCTCAGCTATTTTTTGTCATTATTTTTTGGCGGTCCACGGCAGGACTCAACCCGCCAGCTCCAGTGTATGTGGCTGGGACCCTAGCCATGGAACTACAGTCGCTGAGCCAATCGTATCGAAGAAATTTACCACCAAAGAAGGATTGCTTTCTTTTCTTTTGCTCAGTTTGTTTAAGACTCTAAACTTTTTTTTTTTTGTAAAGACAGAGCCTCACTGTACCGCCCTCGGGTACAGTGCTGTGGCGCCAACCTCTTAATGCCTGGGCTTACGTGATTCTCTTGCCTCAGCCTCCGGAGCAGCTGGGACCACAGGCGCCCGCCACAACGCCTGGCCATTTTTTGGTTGCAGTTTAGCCGGGGCTGGGTTCGAACCCGCCACCCTCAGCACATGGGGCCGGCGCCCTACTCACTGAGCCACAGGCACCGCCCTGGTACTCTAAACTTTTGTTTTGTGAAGGCTGCGGTTTCCTAAATATCGTTGGCTAGATACTTTTTTTCTGGAGTGATCAGCTTTCTAGAGGATTAGCATTCATAGTAAGTGAAAATTAGATCTATTTTTGAAAAAAATAATATCTATTTTCCTTATATATTGATATAGAATCTTTCTTTTTACCTTTTGTTTTTCATTTTTTATTTTTACATATACACATGTGAATTAGGTTTCCATTTGTTTGCCTTCACAAAATTAAAAAGCCTTAAAATATAATAATAATAAGGTTTAAAATAAGGATTAGAAACAAAAACCTTGTAAAGAACAAATAAACATAAATACATGAAGAAAAGGAATCAGACAATTGCTACATAGAAATATTAAGCAATAACTTTGTACATTAATTTGATCATGGGGCACCATACACTTGGTTCATAGGCCATTTGACACATTTTCATCACACTAGTTAACATGCCTTCCTGGCATTTTCTTAGTTATTTTGCTAAGACATTTACATTCCACATTTACTAAGTTTCACATATACCCTTGTAAGATGCACCACAGGTGTGATCGTATCAATCCCCCTCCTTCTACCCACCTCCCTCATCCCTCCCCACCCTTGCCCCCTTCCCCCATTCTTAGGTTGTAACTGGGTTATAGCTTTAATGTGAAAACCCTGAATTAGTTTCATAGTAGGGCTGAGTACATTGTGTACTTTTTATTCCATTTTTGAGAAAGAATGAGAAAGAAAATATGTTCCAGCTCCATCCATGTAAACATGAAAGAGGTAAGGTCTCCATCTTTCTTTAAGGCTTCATAACATTCCATGGTGTACATATACCACAATTTATTGATCTATTTGTGGATCGATGGGCACTTGGGCTTTTTCCATGACTTAGCAATTATGAATTGAGCTGCAATAAAGATTCTGGTACAAATATCTTTGTTATGATTTGATTTTTGGTCTTCTGGGTATATGCGCAGTAGAGGAATTACAGGATTTAACAGCAGGTCTATTTTTAGATCTCTGAGTGTTCTCCATATATCTTTCCAAAAGGAATGTATTAATTTGCACTCCCACCAGCAGTGCAAAAGAGTTCCCTTTTCTCTACATCCACGGTAACATCTCTGGTCTTGAGATTTTGTAGTATAGGCTATTCTCACTGGAGTTAGATGATATCTCAAAGTAGTTTGATTTACATTTCTCTGATGATTAAAGATGATGAGCATTTTTTCATGTGTCTGAAGGCCGCGTGCCAGAAAAATAAAACAAAAAACAAACGAAAGTACAAAGCCAGAGGTGACAATTTTCAAAAAAAAAAAGAAATATTAAACAACAATAATATTGCAAAGAAAGTAACATTCACATTGTCAAATAAGAGTATGTCTATTATAGAATGATTTGACTGAGATTCAGTATAGAGTCATCAATTTCCCTTTTTTAAAATATCAGAAAATAGACAAATAATATTTATAAATAAAAGTAAAAGATAATTTCAAAAAACAGATTATGCTAAATCTTACCGACAATAGAAAAAGAAGAAATCCTTCAAAGTCATTCTACTTGATCTAGTACACCTGACATTAAAGTTTGAAAAATATATATTATTATAAAGGAGAAATTACAAACATATGTCACTTATGAATGAGGATACAAAATCCTAAACAGCACAGTAACATGTTGAGTTGAAAATTAATATTTAAGCACAGTAACATGTTGAGTTGAAAATTACTATTTAAGTAGGGCGGCACCTTTGGCTCAAAGAAGTAGGGCGCTGGCCCTATGTGCTGGAGGTGATGAGTTTTGCCATAAATATATATATATATATAAATATATATAAATAAATATATATATATTTAAGTAATATACTTGGTCAAAATTAAAACAAATTTATGTGAAGATTGGTCTCCATTTTCTTGTCTTTTCTTATTTTTTTCTTCTTTGCCCTTCCCTCCTCTGTCTGCTCTCCCCTTCCCCCATGCCCCACTATATCATTAATTGTCATTCAAATCAAAGATGAGTACATAGGATTCATACATCTCCACTCCTGTGATGCTTCACTAAGAATAATGTGTTCCACCCCCATTCAGATAGGTACAAATGCTGAAAACTCTCCATTTTTTTTTTTTTTTTTTTTTTTTGCTGAATAATATTCCATTGTATACATATACCCCAGCTTACCAATCCATTCCTGGGATGAAGGACATTTAGGTTGTTTCCACATTTTAGCAATTGTAAATTGAGTGGCGATAAACAGCCTAGTACAGGTGTCTTTATAATAAAAGCATTTTTTGTTTGTTTGTTTGTTTGTTTTTCCTTGTGGATAGATGCCCAGTAATGGGATTGCAGGATCAATTGGGATTTCTAGGTTGAGTTCTTTTAGGTTTCTGTATGCTTCCATCCAAAAAGATTGCAATAGTTTGCTGTCCCACCAGCAGTGTAAAAGTGTTCCTTTCTCTCCACAACTGAGCCAGTTTCTGCAGTTTTGAGATTTTGTGATATAGGTCATTCTCGCTGAGGTTGGATGATATCTCAGGGTGGTTTTAATCTACATTTCTCTAATAATTAGAGATAATGAACATTTTTCATATGATTGCTTATCATTTGTCAGTCATCTCTTGAGAAGTTTCTTTCATCTCTCTTCCCCATTGATATATAGGATTGTTGGTTTTTTTTCTTGTGAGTTAATTGAAGTTCTCTATAGATCCTGGTTATTATGTTTTTGTCTGTTTCAAAATATGCAAATATCCTTTGCATTGGGTAGGTTGTCTATTTGTTTTAGTGGTTGTCTCCTTAGCTGTACAGATACTTTTCAATTTAACTAAATCCCTTTTGTTTATTATTGCTGCTGTTGCTATTGCCATGGCAGTCTTTCTCATAATATTATTCCCCAAGCCGATATATTTCAGTGTTTTTCCTATTCTGTCTTTGAGAATTTTTATTGTTTCCTGCCTTAAATTTAAGTACTTTATCCACCTTGAATCAATTTTTGTGAGTGGAGAAAGGGGTGGGTCCAGCTTCAGTCTTTTTCATGTGGATATCCAATTATTTTACATGTGATATCCCAGGACCATTTGTTGAATAGGGGAGTCTTTCCACCAGTGGCCATTCTTGTTAGGTGTATAGAAGATTAGGTGGCCCTGCATCTTACAAGGCTATATGTGAAACTTAGTAAATGTAGAATGTAAATGTCTTAGCACAATAACTAAAAAATGCCAAGAAGGCTATTAAAAAAAAAAAAGAAGAAGAAGAAGATTAGGTGGCTCTAAGTTGCCGGTTTCATATCCTGTTTTTCTGTTCAATTTCAAATGTCTATGTCTCTATTTGTGTGCCACTTCCATGTTGCCTTGATCACAATGGCCTTGTAATAAAGCCTAAAATCTGGCAAGGTGATACCCCCAGCTTTGGTTTTACTACTAAAAAATGCCTTAGCTATACGGGTTTTTTTCCGGTTCCATATAAAATGGAGTCATTTTTTGCAAGTCTTGAAAATAGGATGTTGGCATTGTAATAGGAATGGCATTAAATTTTTAAATTACTCTGGAAATTATAGACATTTTAAAAATGTTAATTCTTTCCAGCCATGATCATGGTATGTACTTCCATTTGTTAAGGTCCTCTGCTATTTCCTTTCTGAAGGTTACATAATTTTCTTTATAAAGGTCCTTCACCTTTTTTGTTAGGTATATTCTTACGTATTTCATTTTCTTTAGGGCTATGGTTAAGGGAGTTGTGTCTTTCATTAACATCTCATCTTGGCTGTTTTTGGTATATACAAAAGTAACTGACTTGGGGACATTGATTTTATATCCTGAAATATTAATGTATTTTTTGATGACTTTCAAGAGTCTTGTGGTTGAGTCTTTAGAGTTCTTTAAGTATGAGATCATGTCATAAGCAAACAGGGACAGTTTGACTTCCTCTGCTCTGATTTGGATGTTCTTTATTTTCTCATCTAATTGTATTGGCTAGAATTTCCAACACTATGTTTAATAGTAATGGTGACAGAGGACAACCTTGTCTGTTTCCAGTTTAAGAGGAAAAGCTTTCAGTTTGACTCCATTCAGTAAAATATTAGTTGTGGGTTTGTCATAGATAACTTTGATCAGTTTAAGAAATGTGCCACCCATGTCTATACTTCTCAGTGTTCTAATTAGAAAATAATGCTGGATTTTGTGGAATGTTTTTTTCTGTATCTGTTGAGAGGATCAAATATTTTTTAGCTTTACTTCTGTTGATATGGTGAATAATGTTTATAGACTTGCATATATTAAACCAGTCTTGTATCCCTGGGATGAAACAAACTTGATCATGATGTATGACTTTTTGGATGATAAACTGTAATCTGTTAGCTAAGATTTTGTTGAGAATTTTTGCATCTATATTAATTAGTGGAATTGGTCTGAAAATCTTCTTTTTATTTGGGTCTTTTCCAGGTTTTAGTATCAGAGTGATGTTTTCTTCATAGAACGTGTTGGGGAAGATTCCTTCCTTCCCAATTATTTGTAATAATTTCTGCAATATAGGAATAAGCTCTTCTTTGAAGTTTTGATAAAATTCTGGTGTGAAGCTATCGAGACCAGGGCATTTTTTCGTTGGAAGATTTTTTTTTTATTGTTTCTTTGATCTCAGTACTTGAAATTGGTCTGTTCAGGAGCTCTATTGCAACGGGAGTAAGTCTAGGGAGAGTGTGTGATTCAAAATATTGATCCATTTCGTTTACATTGTCGAATTTCTGGGCATAAATTTCTGGTAGTATTCAGAGATAATCTCTTGTATCTCTGTGGAATCAGTTGTCATTTCCCATTTGTCATTTCTGGTTGAGGTTACTAGAGATTTTACTTTTTTATTTCTAGTTTGTCTAGACAAAAGTTTACCTATTTTATTTATTTTTTCAAAAAAACAACTCTTGGTTTCATTAATTTTCTGAATGATTCTTTTGTTTTCAGTTCCATGAATCTCTTATTTAATTTTGGATATTTATTTTCTTCTGCTGGGTTAGGCTTAGATTGTTCCTCTTTTTTCAATTCCATAAGATGGCTTGTAACTTTGTTGATGTGTTCTTTTTCTGTTTTTCAAATGTAGGCTTCTGAAGCAATAAATTTTCCTCTCAGGACTGCTTTTGCTGTATCCCATAGATTTTGGTAACTTGTGTATTCATTTTTGTTATACTCAAGGAAGTTAATTATTTCCTTTTTTATTTCTTCCTGCACCCAACTGTCATTCAGCATAAGGTTGTTAAACTTCCAGGTCTTTTTTGTTGAAGTCGTGATCCACTTTTTGTGCCTTGTGTTCAGAGAAGATGTAAGGTAGAATTTCAATTCTTTTGATTTTGTTGAGGTTTGTTTTGTGTACTAGGATATGATCAGTTTTGGAGAATGTTCCATGGGACAATGAGAAAAGTGTATAGTCTTTATCTTTGGAATGGAGTGTTCTATACATGTCTATCAAGCACAGTTGTTCTAGGGTCTCATTTAAATCTCTAACATCTTTGTTTAATTTCTGTTTACACGATCTGTCCAGCTGTAAGAGAGGGGCATAAAAGTCCCCTGTTACTATGGTGTTATAGGATATCATATTGCTGAAACTAAGCAAAGTCCATTTGAAAAATCTGGAAGCATTTAAATTTGGTGCATAAATATTTAGAATTGAAATGTCTTCTGCTTGTATTTATCCCTTGACCAATATGAAGTCACCATCATTGTCTTTTTTTGACTTTATTTGCTTTAAATCCACATGTATTTGAAATTAATGTTGCAACTTCTCTTTTCTTATGAATTTAATTTGCCTGAAAAATTGACTTTTAACCTTTAAATCTGTTTTAATGTGTCTTTTGACATGAGGGGTGTTTCCTGAAAACAGCAAATAGATGGCTTCTGTTTTTTAATCCAACTAGCCAATCTATGCCTCTTCAGTAGGAAATTCAAGGCATTGACATTAATGAGATAATAGATAAGTGTGGTACCCTGTTCCCGGAAAATAAGACATCTTCTTAAAATAAAACCTACTTCCAGGAAAGATAAGATGTCCCCTGAAAATAAGACCTAGCGCATCTTTGGGTGCACACCTTATTTTGGGGGAAACAGGGTAGCATTCTATTCTTATTTTGTGAAAGTCTATTGCTTAGTTTTATCTTTTGCTTCATTGTTGAAACTAGGTTCTGTCCTTTAATTTCTGGATGTTTGCTGAAGGTCCATTGTGATGGTCAGTGTGTAGAACAGGTTGAAATATTTCTGGTAAGGTTTGTCTTGTGGCAAATTTCCTCAATGTTTGCATATCAATAAAATATTGAATTTTTCCATCAATTTTAAAGCTTATCTTAGTGAGATATAAAATTCTTGGCTAGAAGTTGTTCTTTTTCAGTAGATTAAAGACAGATGACCACTGTCTTCTGGCCTGAAAACTTTCATTAGAGAAGTCCGCAGTGACCCTGATGGGTTTACTTCTGTAAGTCAGTTGGCACTTGTTCCTGGCAGCTTTGAAAATCTTTACTTTTGTCTTGACTATAGATAGATTCATCACAATATGCCTTGGAGAAATTCTATGTTAATTGAGGTGACCAGAGGACCGATATCTCTCTGAAAGGAATATGTCTGAATCTTTGGTGATATTGGGGAAATTTTCATTTATAATATTCTCTAGAATGGCTTTCATTTCTCTGGGTAATTCTTCCCCTTTTGGGATACCTATAAAACGTATGTTTGAAAACTTCATAGAGTCCTATAATTCGGTCAGTGACCATTCTGCTTTCTCTCTCTTCTTTTCTGCCTCTTTAAATATCTCAGTTATCTTAAGAGCTTTATCCTCTACTTCTGAGATTCTTTCTTCTCAATGATATAATCGGGTGTTTATACTTTCTATTGCATCATTAAGTTCGCTAACTGGCTGCTTCAGTTCCTTCAGTTCTGCTATATCCTTTTTATATTGTTCATATCTTTCATCTCTTATTTGGTTCTGTTTTTGGATTTCCTTTCAGTTATCTATTTCCTAAACAATCTTCTTCATTGTTTTTTAATTGTTTTCCACTTTCTTAGCAATTTAATTCATTGTTTTCATCATCTGTATTTTAAATTCCACTTCTGTCATTTCTAAAAATTGCTATAAAGAAGTAGTTCTCTGCTGCAGCTACCTCACGATCCCTAGAAGGTGTTACTCTCAACTGGTATTTCGTGTTACCAGGATTTTTCTGCTGATTCTTCTTCATGAATGCTTTTTTGTATCTGTTTCCTTACCCTAATTATTGTTTCACTTCTTACTCTTTAAAGTTTCAATGAGTTCTTTTGGTAGGGGACCAGAAAATGAGAAAATTGAAGAGCAAGAAGGGAAAAAAAGATTTCAGAAAGAAAGAAAAAAAGATGGAAGAGGGGGTGAGTAAAAAGAAATATTGTCAAAAAATGGAAAGGCACTGAAAAAAGGAAATAGGAGTAATATAGGTGTATATTAGGGTACTATGACCCAACCTTGAATACCCCCAAACTCTGGTTGTGCTGAGTTGGGTGATTTCCTCTAGGTTAACAGCTCTTTTCCAGCGAGATCAAACACAGTACCCCATCTCCACCACATGGAAAGGAAAGCCAAAATACTATAAATCAAACCAAAACAAACAAGCAAAAATCCTTATGGGGTAACATTATAAGGAAAAAAAGAAATAATAGGGGCAGAAACACTGGCAAAATGAAATTCTTGTTAAAGAAGGCAAAAATGAAAGATCATATTTAAACAAGGATAGTGAAAAAAGGAAAAAAAGAAAAATAAGAAAGAATCAATTAAAAATTTTGAAATCAAGAAAAAAACTAAACAAACAAAGAATAAAAAAAAAACACAACCCCCCCCCAAAAAAAACTGAAGAACCAAATAGTATATATGTCTTTATGAATAATATCTGGGCAATAGGTGATCTTATGAGGTATAAGATGTTAATCACAATGTTGATACAGCTTTACAAGATGGAGACTTGAAGTCTCTGCTGATCTCTCAGACCATGCAGGCTTCAAATCCCAAAAATGTTCTCAGAACACTTAAAAGACACTCCAAACTATGAACGTAGGCCAAGCAGAAGATTTACAAGTAAAGCACTTATCCCTAGGGTCTCTCCCAGTGTGGCTGTCTGCTTATCTAGTTCACCAAGTCCAGAATCTGACTATGCGCCTGAGGACCAAGGCTGTTAATCTGCCACACTTGGAACTTCGCACTTCCCCAGTCTCTCAGTAGCCTTCTTTGGGCAGCACAGTCACTGGATTGCTGGCCCAATGTCTCCTGGCTGATCAAAGCGCTGCAACACACAGGGGCAGCTCTCCCAAAGCAGCTGTGCTGGCAGCCAACAGCTGAATGATATTAACTCCCTTCCACCTCAGCATCTCAGACTGGGGCCCCAGACAACATCCAAAATCTTCTGCACACACCAGGCCATGATCTCCCAAGGCACTTCAATTAGTGCCCAAGTCCAAGAAAACCAAAACAGCCCATAGGTAAAGCGTTTCTTGCTTACAGTCTTGCTGTTGCTATGGGTACAGCTGCAGACAGCCTCCAACCAAACAAATGCACCTACCATTTGCCAGATTTCCCAGCGCTTCTGTCCTCCTTATGGGGTCCAGAAGTTTCTCAGGGGCTTCCTGTGTCACCAAAGGGAAGTCTCTGGGCAAAATTCACTGGCCAGAGATACCTAGAGTCTTTTCTCGCCACTCTCATTGCACCTGGCTGCAGAGAACTGTTACTAGGCCACCGTCTTTTATGTAATCTCTGATTCACAATCTTTGTAAGTTATAGTTGTATAAAATAAATACCTGTGAGCAATTTTGTGTATAAAGGAGCAATTCAGCTTTTCAGCACCAACTTTATCTCTTGCCAGTAGAAGGAGGTGTGTTGTTGCTCTCTTCTTTGCAAAATAACTGCTTTTATTTCAGAGTTTGTCATTCTCAAAATTCCTTTTCTGGTATTAAATACTTTCATTTACTAGTCAAAAGGAAGATAATTACCCTTGATTACTGACGCAGATTTTATGCTTTTCTGTCATCTTCAATTTTTAATGTGAGTTAGATATTAAGTTAAACACGTGTATGTGTGTTATTCTTCTTAGATACTCAACAGTTGTACTGTTCATTAGCCACACAGGACTATTTAAATAACTTAAATAAAATGCAAAGTTTAGTTCTTTAGTTGCATTAGCAATACTTGAAGTACCCAATAGCCACTATGTGGCTAGATGCTACCTACTATATTACAAAGTACAGGATATAAAACATTTTCATCACCACAGATAGTTCTATTGGACAAGTGCTGCTATAGAGATTTGCTGGCTTATGTAGTAGATATTATCATTATGTTGCCAGTGAACAGTAATCATTATCAAAAAACTGCTGTCCACAATTAAATGTTATATGTCACTGTTGTGAGTGGGAGAAAAAACTGTAAATTTATCAAATAGTGAAATTTTATTTAACTATGGATAAGATTAAATGTGTAAATAATGTGAGAATATTTTTACCAGTGTCTTGATTTTTATTGTAAAGACTCCAGGTTTTAAAAAACTATACTTATAAATAAGTAGAAATGTGAATTTCAGAATCATACCTTAGAATGTTTCTTTATTTTTTTCCTTTTTTTATTATTAACTCATACATGTGTACATTAATGTGATCAGGGGACACCATACACTGGTTTTATAGACCATTTGACACATTTTTTTCCCATTATTATTATTTTTTTATTGTTGGGGATTCATTAAGGGTACAATAAGCCAGGTTACACTGATTGCAATTGTTAGGTAAAGTCCCTCTTGCAATCATGTCTTGCCCCCATAAAGTGTGACACACACCAAGGCCCCACCCCTCTCACTCCGTCCCTCTTTCTGCTTCCACCCCCATAACCTTAATTGTCATTAATTGTCCTCATATCAAAATTTAGTACATAGGATTCATGCTTCTTAGTAAAGCATCACAAGAATGGAGAAGATGAATCATTTGACACATTTTTATCATAATTTTTAACATAGGCTTCCTGGAATTATCTTAGTTATTCTGTTAAGACATTTATAATCTGCGTTTACTAAGTTTCATATGTACCCTTGTAAGATGCACCACTGGTGTAATCCCACCAATCACCCTCACTCCGCCTCCCTCTAGCCCCCTATCTCTCCTCCCTTTCACCTTTCCCCCTATTCTTATGTTATAACTGCGTTTTAGCTTTCATGTCAAAGCCATAAATTAGTTTCATAGTAGGGCTTAGTACATACTTTATCATCCATTCTTGAGATACTTTACTAAGAAGAATATGTTCCAGCTCCATCCATGTAAACATGAAAGAGGTAAAGTCTCCATCTTTCTTTAAGTCTGCATAATATTCCATGGTGTAAATATATAAAAATTGTTAATTCATTCATGAATTGATGGGCACTTGGGCTTCTTCCATGATTTAGCAATTATGAATTGGGCTGAAATAAACATTCTGGTACAAATATTTTTGTTATAATGTGAATTTTGGTCTTCTGGGTATATGCCGAGAAGAGGAATTATAGGATTGAATGGCAGATATATTTTTAGATCTCTAAGTGTTATACAAACATCTTTCCAAAAGGAATGTATTAATTTGCCTGCTCACCAGAAGTGTAAAAGTGTTCCCTTTTCTCCACATCCATGCCAACATCTCTAGTCTTGAGATTTTGTAATATAGGCTAATCTTACTGGAGTTAGATGATATCTCAAAGTAGTTTTGATTTGCATTTCTCTGATGATTAAAGATGATGAGCATTTTTTCCTATGTCTGTAGGCCATGCACCTGTCTTCTTCAGAGAAGTCTATCTTCTCTGGGATCACTTGTTCTTTTCTTGCTTATACGTTTGAATTCTCTGTGGATTCTAGTTATTAAACCTTTGTCAGAGACATAACCTGCAAATATCTTTTCCTATTCTGAGGGCTGTTTGCTTCCTTTACTTACTGTGTTCTTGGCTGTGCAGAAGCTTTTTTCATTTGATCAGGTCCAGTAGTGTATTTTTCAAGCTTCATTAATTGCCGGGGGTGGGGGAATCCTCCTCATAAAATACTTTCCCAGATCCATTTCTTCAAGGGATTTCTCTACTATTTTTATAGTTTCGTGTCTTAAGTTTAAATCTTTAATCCAGTGAGAGTAAATCTTAGTGAATGGTGAAAAGTGTGGGACCAGTTAACCCAGCACCATTTGTTAAATAGGGAATAATTTCCCCACTAAAAGTTTTTAATTGTCTTGTCAAAGATCTAAAAAATGGTAAGTAGCTGGATTTGTCTTTTGCTTCTCTTTTCTGTTCCAGACATCTGCGTTATGTTTTTGTGCCAGTACCATGACGTTTTGATCACTATCCATTTATAGTACAGTCTCATATCTGGTAGCGTGATTCCTCCTGCTTTGATTTTATTGCTGAGTAATGTTTTGGCTATTCGAAGTTTTTTCTGATTCCACATAAAATGAAGAATTATTTTTTACAGATCTTTATAATATGACAATGGAGCTTTAATAGGAATTGTATTAAAAATATATATTATTTTGGGTAGTGTGGACATTTTAACAACGTTGATTCTTCCCAGCCATGAGCATGGTATGTTTTTCCATTTGTTAACATCTTCAGCTATTTTTTGTCTTAAAGTCTCATAGTTCTCTTTGTAGAGATCTTTCATGTCCTTTGTTAGGTATACTCCCAAATATTTATCTTCCTTGGCACTACTGTGAAAGGAACAGAGTCCTTGCCTGTTTTTTGGCTTGATTATTCTTGCTATATATAAAGGCTACTGATTTATGGGTGTTGATTTTGTAGCCTGAGATATTGGCTCTATTCCTCGATCACTTCTAAAAGTTTTGTAGTAGAATCCCTAGTGTTTTCCAGATATACGAGCATATCTTCTGCAAAAAGCAAAAGTTTGATCTCTTCTGACCATATGTGGATACCCTTGATCCCCTTTTCTTCACTAATTGCCATGACTAAAACTTCCACTACAATGTTAAAAAGCAATGGAGATAATGGGCAACCTTGCCTGGTTACTGATCTAAGTGGAAATGATTTCAATTTAATTCTATTCAATAAGATATTGGCTGTGAGTTTGTTATAGATGGCCTCTAGAAGAGGTTTAAGAAATGACCCTTTTATATCAATTTTCTTATTTTTTTCTGATCATGAAGGGATGCTGGATATTATCAACAAGCTTTTTCTTCATCAATTGAAAGAATTATATGGTCCTTATTTTTTAGTTGATGTGCTGAATTACATTTATAGATTTATGTATAATGAACCAGCCTTGAGACCCTTGGATAAATCCCACTTGGTCGTTGTGTATAATATTTTTTATGTTGTTGGATTTTGTTTTTTAGGATGTTATTGAGTATTTTAGCATCAATATTCATTAGTGATATTGGTCTATAATTTTTTTTTTCTTCGTGGGTCTTTCCCTGGTTTGGGGATCAAGGTGACCTTTGCTTTATAGAGTGTGTTGGGTAACATTCCTTCTTTTTCTATATGTTGGAAGAGTTTTAGTAATCTAGTTAATAGTTCTCATTTAAAGGTTTGGTAGCATTCTGATGTAAAGCCATCTGGTCCAGGGCTTTTCATTTTAGGGAGATTTTGTATAGTTAATGCTATTTCATAACTTGATATAGGCAAGTTCAACATTTGCAATTAATTCTGGCTAAGTCTTGGTAGGTGGTGTACTTATAGGTATTGGTCGATTTCTTTCAGATTTTCATATTTCTCATAGTAGTTTCTGTTAGTAGTCATTAAAGACTTTTTGAATTTGTGAGGGGTCTGTTGTTATTTCATCATTACCATTGCTTTTCTCATTCTCTTATGATTAAATCATAGCTATGTACATTAATGCAATCATGGGGCACCATACACTGATTTTATAGACTATTTGATACGATTTCATCTTACTGTCTATTGTAGACTTCCTGGCATTTTCTTAGTTATTGTTTTAAGATATTTACATTTGGGTGGTGCCTGTGGCTCAGTTGGTAAGGCGCCGGCCCCATATACCGAGGGTGGGCGGCTTCAAACACGGCCTCGGCCGAACTGCAACCAAAAAATAGCTGGGCATTGTGGCGGGTGCCTGTAGTCCCAGCTACTCGGGAGGCTGAGACAAGAGAATCGCTTAAGCCCAGGAGTTGGAGGTTGCTGTGAGCTGTGTGAGGCCACGGCACTCTACCGAGGGCCATAAAGTTAGACTCTGTCTCTACAAAAAAAAAAAGATATTTACATTCTACATTTATGAACTTTCACATATACCCTTGTAAAATGCATCTAAGGTGTAATCCCTCCAATTACACTCACTCCACCCACCTCTCTTTCCTTCTTTTACACCTTCCACATATTCTTAGGTTATAACTGGGTTATAGCTTTCTTGTGAAAGACATAAATTAGTTTCATAGTAGGGCTGATAACATTGGATACTTTTTCTTCTATTCTTGGGATACTTTACTAAGAAGAATATGTTCCAGCTTGATCCATTTAAACATGAAAGAGGTTAAATCTCCATCTTTCTTTAAGGCTTCATAATATTCCATAGTGTACATATACCACTATTTATTAATCAATTTGTGGATTGATGGACACTTGGGCTTTTTCTATGAGTGAATTGGGCTGCAATAAGATTCTGGTACATCTTTGTTATGATGTGATTATTTGTCATCTGCGTATATACCTAGTAGAGGAATTATAGGATTGAATGGCAGATATATATTTAGATCTCTAAGTGTTCTCCAAACAACTTTCCAAAAGGAATGTATTACTTTGCATTCCCAGCAGCAGTGTAGAAGTGTGTTCCCTTTTCTCCACATCCACGCCAACATCTCTGGTTTTTGGATATTGTGATATGGGCTAATCTTACTGGAGTTAGATGATATCTCAAAATAGTTTTGATTTGCATTTCTCTGATGAATACAGATGATGAGCATTTTTTCATATGTCTGTATTCCATGCACCTGTCTTCTTTAGAGAAGTCTATCTTCAAGTCCCTTGCCCAGCCTGCGATGGGATCACGTGTTCTTTTCTTGCTTATACGTTTGAGTTCTCTGTGGATTCTTGTTATTTAACCTTTGTTGGAGACATAATTTGCAAATATCTTCTCCCATTATGAGGGCTGTTTGCTTGCTTTACTTATGGTGTTCTTGGCAGTGCAGAAGCTTTTTAGCTTGATTAGGTCCCAGTAGTGTATTTTTGAAGCTGATTTAATTGCTCGAGTCATTTTCCTCATAAAATAGTCACCCAGACCGATTTCTTCAAGTGATTGTCCTGCACTCTTTTCTAGTATTTTTATAGTTTTATGTCTTAAGATTAAATTTTTAATCCAGTGAGATTCTATCTTATATAATGGTGAAAGATGTGGGTCCAGTTTCAGTCTTCTGCAGGTTGCCAGGAAGTTTGCTCAACACCATTTGTTAATATGGAATCTTTTCCCCACTGACTGCTTTTAATTGGCTTGTCAAAGATTATATAATGGTAAGTAGCTGGATTCACCTGTTGGTTCTCTATTCTGTTCCAGACATCTACTTCTTTGTTTTTGTGCCAGTACCATGGTGTTTTGATCACTATCGATTTATAGTATAGTCTGAGTTTTCGTAGGGTGATTCCTCCTGCTTTGTTTTAATTTCTGAGTAATGTCTTGTCTGTTCAAGTTTTTTTCTGATTTCATACAAAAAGAAGGATTATTTTTTCAACATATATAAAATATGAAAGGGGAGCTTTAATAGGGATTGCATTAAAATTGTACATTGCTTTGGGTAGTATGTACATTTTAACGATGTTGATTCTTCCCAGCCATGAGCAGGGTATGTTTTTCCATTTGTTAACATTTTCAGCTATTTCTTTTCTTAGAGTGTCATAGTTCTCTTTATAGAGATCTTTCACATCCTTTGTTAGTTAAACTCCCAAATATTTCATCTTCTCATCACTACTGTGACTGACATAGAGTTCTTAAATGTTTTTTAGCTTAACTATTGTTGGTATATATAAAGGCTTCTGATTTCTTAATGTTAATTTTGTAAATCAGATGCTACTGTATTCCTTGATCAATTCCAAGAGTTTTGTAGTAGAATCTCTGGTGTTTTCCAGATATAAAATCATATCATCTGTGAAGAGCAAAAGTTTGATTTCTTCTGACCTTATATGGATACGATATTGTCTGTGGGTTTGCTGTAGATGCCCTCTATCAGTTTAAGGAAAGTCCCTTCTAGACCAATTTTCATAAGTGTTCTGATCATGAAGAAATGCTGGATATTATCAAAAGCTTTTTCTGGATCAAATGAGAGAATCATATGATCTTTGTTTTTTAATTTGTTTATGTACTTAATTATACTTATAGATTTACGTATATTGAACCAGCTTTGAGACCCTGGGATAAATCTGACTTGGTCATGATGTATAATTTGTTTGATGTGTTGCTGGATTCTGTTTGTTAGGATCTTGTTGAATATTTTTGCATCTATATTCATTAGTGATATTGGTCTATAATTTTCTTTTCTTGTTGGGTCTTTTCCTGGTTTGGGGATCAGGATGATGTTTGCTGCATAGAATGTGTCACTAATGTTCCTTCTTTTTCTACATTTTGGAACAGGTCAAGTAATATAGGTACTAGTTCCTCTTTAAAGGTTTGGTAGAAGTCTGACACGAAGCCATCTGGTCTCTGGCTTTTCTTTTTAGGGAGATTTTGTATGGTTGATGCTATTTCCAAACTTGATATGGGCCTGTTCAAAATTTCCACTTGATTCTGGCTAAGTCTTGGAAGGTGACGTGCTTTCAAGTATTTGTCAATTTCCTTCAGATTTTCATATTTCTGAGAATAAAGTTTCTTGTAATATTTATTAAAGATTTTTTTAATTTCTGAGGAGTCTGTTTTTATTTCTCCTTCGTCATTTCTAGTTGATAAGAGATTTTACACTTTTTTTCCTGATTGGGTTAGCCAAACGTATATTTTATTGACATTTTCAAAAAAACAACTTTTTGATTTATTGATCTTTTGTATAATTATTTTTTATTCACTTTCATTTATTTGTGCTTTAATGTAGCTTTTTTCCTTTTTCTTTTTCTACTGAGTTTGTGGTTGGAATGTTCATCTTTTTCCAGTTTCTTGAGATTTCCCATTAAGTTGTAAAGTTCCTATCTTTCTGTTCTCTTCTGGAAGGCTTGCAGTGCTATAAATTTTCCTCTTACGACTGCCTTTGTGACATCTCAGAGGTTCTGATGCTTCATGTCTTCATTGTCGTTTTGTTTCAAAAATTTTGCAATTCTGGGCGGCATGTGTGGCTCAGTCGGTAAGGCACCGGCCCCGTATACCCAGGGTGGCAGGTTCAAACCTGGCCTCGGCCAAACTGCAACCAAAAAATAGCCAGGCGATGTGGCGGGAGCCTGTATTTCCAGCTACTTGGGAGACTGAGGCAAGAGAATTGCCTTAAGCCCAGGAGTTGGAGGTTGCTGTGAGATGTGTGAGGCCACGGCACTCTACCGAGGGCCATAAAGTGAGCCTCTGCCTCTACAAAAAGAAAAAAAAATTGCAATTTTCTTCTTAGTCTCATCTTTGACCCACCTATCATTCAGCATAAAGTTATTTAACTTCCAAGTTTTTGTATGATTATGCAATTCCTGTTGTTACTGAGTTCAACTTTTATTCCATGGTGGTCCAAGAAGATGCAAGGAATACTTTCTATTCCTTTAAATTTACTGAGGTTAGACTTGTGACCTAAGATGTGATCGATTTTGGAGTATGTTCCTTGTGCTGATGAGAATTATGTGTATTCACTTTTGTTTGAATGCAATATTCTGTAGATGTCTGTTAAATCCAAATGTTTGATGTTTAGGCTTAAATCTAAAATTTCTTTGCTCAGCTTCTTTTTGTAGGATCCATCCACCACTGCCAAAAAAGTGATGAAATCTGCAACTATTATGGAGCTAGAGGAATTCAAGTTGCTCATGTCTGTTGGTGTTTCTCTTATAAATTGAGGTGCATTCTGGTTGGATGCATAGATATTAATAATTGAAATCTTATCATAGTGAGTATTACCTTTAACAAATATGAAGTGACCATTCCTATTCTTTGTTACTTTTGTTTGTTTAAAGCCTATTGTATCTGCAAATAGAATTGCAACTCCAACTTTTTTCTGATTATCATTTGCCTGAAATATAGATGAACATACTTTCACCCTGAGTCTATATTTGTCTTTTAAGGTGAGATGTGACTCTTGTATGCAGCAAATATCTGGCCTGAGTTCTTGTATTTATGCAGCTAACCTGTTCCACTTTAGAGTACCGTTTAAGCCATTCACATTAATGGAAAATATTGATATGTCTCGTAAAATATTGGGTATCGAGTTTTTTGAAGGTCCAGTGGATGTTTTTAATTCTTTGCCACTTTTGAAGTTGAAGTTTGACCAAAAGTTTCTGAGTGAGTTTACTTTTATTGTAGAGAATTTGGCTGGTTATTATGGAGGATAGTTCTGAGAATATCCTGAAGAGCTTGTCTGGTTATGGCAAATTTCTTTAACATATGAATGTCATTAAAGTATTTAATTTCTCCATCATAAATGAAACTCAGTTTAGCTGGATACAGAATTTGGGGTTGAAAGTTGTTTTGCTTTAGGAGATTAAAAGTTGATGACCACCCTCTTCTTGCTTGAAAAGTTTCAGCAGACATATCTGCAGTCATTCTATTATTCTTCCCTTTGTAGGTAATCGATGTCTTACGTCTGGCTGCTTTCAGAAATATCTCCTTCTTATTAACTTTAGTGAAGTTAATTATGATATGCCTTGGGGATGTCCTATTGGGATTGCGTCTTCCTGGAATTCTGAAAATGTCTGCTATCTGAATTTCAGAATTTCTTTGCATGCCTGGAAAATTTTCTTTATAATTTCATGGAGAAGGGGCTCTGTGCCTTTCAAGGCCACTTCATCACTTTTAGGGATACCAAATGAGGCAGATCTTAGTCTTCAAATTATCCCATAACACTCTGAGAGAATGATCCATTTTCGCTCTCCATTTCTTTTCCTACTTGAGAGGTTGGGAGCATTCAAAGCCTTTGTCTTCAATGTCAGAAATCCTTTCTTCTGCTTTCTCCACACTTGTTCTGAGAGTTTCTACTGTATTTTTCAGATCTGTGAGGGCTGCAAATTCTTGCTTCAGTGTGTCAATATTTTTTTGTGGTTTTGTCCTTAAATTCATTAAATTCTTGAGACAACTTTTGAATTTCTCCTCGAATTTCTAATTCTGACTTTGAATTGCTGCTCGAATTTCTAATTCCAAAATTTCCTCTATTTTATTAATCTTGTTTGCTATCCAAATTATGAATTCAATTTCTGACATCTTGGCCAGCTGTTTATGAATATGGTTTTCAGTTATGCCTCTTTAGAGAACAGTTTAAACCATTCACAATAATAGAGAATATTGATAAGTCTGGTGAAATTTTGGATATTGAGTTTTTACAATCCAGTGGACATTTTTAATCCTTTCACCACTGTGGAAGTTAGAGTTTGATCAAAACTTTCTCAATGAGTTTACTTTTGTGGTAGATGATTGAGCTGGTCATTATGGAGGATAGGTCTGAGAATATCCTAAAGAGCTGGTTTGGTTGTGGCAAATTTCTTCAACATATGAATGTTATTAAACTATTTAATTTCTCCATCATAAATGAAACTCAGCTGGATACAGGATCCAGGGTTGAAAGTTTTTTGCTTTAGGAGATTAAAAATTGATGACCACCCTCTTCTGGCTTGAAAAGTTTCAGTACAGAGATCTGCAGTCATTCTAATATTCTTCCCTTTGTAGGTCATGGATTTCTTATGTCTGGCTGCTTTCAGAATTTTCTCCTTCATATTAACTTTAGTGAAGTTAATTATGAAATGCCTCTGGGATGTCTTATTGTGATTGAGTCGTCCTGGGTTTCTGAAACTGTCTGCTATCTGAATTTCAGAATCTCTTGCCATGTCTGGAAAATTCTCTTTCATAATTTCATGGAACAGGGCCTCTGTGCATTGCCAGGCCACTTCATCACTTTCAGGGATTACAATGAGGCAGATATAAGCCTTCTTCAAATTATTCCAGGCTCTCTGAGTGAATGATCCCTTTTTGCTCTCCATTTCTCTTCCGTTTTTGCTCTCCATTTCTCTTCCTTATTGTGAGTTTCGGAGCGTTCCAAAGCTTTGTCTTCAACGTCAGAAATCTTTTCTTCTGCTTTTTCCACTCTGTTATTGAGGGATTCTACTGTATTTTTCAAATCATTGAGGGCTACAAATTCTTGCTTCAGCGTATCAAAATCTTTGGTGCTTTTGTCTTTAAATTAATTAAATTCTTGAGACAACTTTTCAATTTCTCCTCAAATTTCTAATTCTGACTTTTGAATTTCTGCTTGAATTTCTAATTCCACATTTTTCTCCATCTTATTAATCTTGTTTGCAATCCAAATTCTGAATTTGATTTCCGACATCTTGGCCAGCTGTTTATGAATGGGATCTTCAGTTAAATCTGCCATATCTTACCTTGGGGGGTGTTGAATTATTGTGGTTATTCATGTTACCAGATTTTTTCCACTGATTCCTCCCCCTGATTTTTTTACACCTTTTGATTTTTCCCCTGGAGCTTTGGTGAGGACCCATACAGTGCTATCGCCTGGATAACTGGGAACCTGTTTGGTGTGGTAGGGCTAAGTCATTGTGTCTTGTTTTCAGCTGGTCTTTGTTCGACCCTATTGAAACACTTATTCTTGGTTGAAGTCTCAGCTGTGAATAAATACCAACAATTAAGTTACACCACCCTCCGCAGTGAACAATTAAAAAAGGAAAATCAAATTTTCCTACAACCACACTCCCAGAGCATCACCTGCATAGTCCTCATGCGATTGGCTCAGTTAAAAAAGTTCAAATCCATTGTCTCAGTCAGCACCTGTCTCAGGTGGGAAGTTTAAAAGGTCTCTTTCAACTGTATCAGAGGAGTCTGGTGGCTACTAAGATATGGCTTGCTCTGGTGTTCCATGGAGTCAGTTGTACTCACCCAGCCAATAGATCAGTCTGGGAAGGTTGATGCCTCCTTTCCCAACTTTCACCTCTGTCACACCCAGTCACTTAAAGCCCAAAGAGATGTGACCCAGTTGTGTGTAGTGAACAGATACTCCAGGGATTTACAACTGCCTTAATCACAAGGAAATCTTTTTCTCCTCAGCCAGGCCACTTCACTCTGCCTCTATGTAGCAGAGGTAGGTGAGTTCTGATAACCTCAAGGGCTTGATGGAGTCTGTGGGGTGTTCAGTTCTGTTCACTCAGATCCAGCCCTGATTGATTTTACTGAAGAACAGAACAACTTTTCAGGACTTTGATTATGTCTCTATTTAATTCCCCTGCAGAAGAGAAGCAGTTTTGAAATCCCAGAGCCTGCTCCTCAGGCCCTGTCTTTCCTCCTGCAGGTTTGTATTCAGTTACCTGTCATTTCTATCCACCTGTCTTCCTTTGTGTATAAGCTGACAATCCTATTAGGGCCAGGTTCATCTTAGTCTAAGCAAAGCAGTCCGCTGGTCAGCCATGGCCTGGGAACTTGCCTCCTCTGTGCATGCATTTCTAGTCCCAGGGCTACACCCAGGTTGGCACCACCTCAGGCAAACCCTTTACTCACCAGGCCTGCATTAGAGTCCCAGATCTGTTCCATGGTGGTTGCCAACTTAGTAGATGCACAGCCTCCTCTGGTTGCCCAGGGAGACAGAGGGTGTGGCATCAAAATACCCAGGAGTGAGCCCTATTGTTACCAAAAGATGGCTGCTGCTCTGGACCTCAAGGCACCGCTGCTCCAGTGTGGTTCCCTCTCAGTCAACCATCCTCTCCTCACTTACATGCCGAAGAGTCAGCACTGACCCACTGCTGTTTAGGCCCTGTCCACACCCCTTGAGAATCTGGATTCCTTTGGGACAGGCTTCCAGACCTCAGAGTGAGAGTGGAGCAGAGTTCTGGGAGCTCAGAGTTGTAGGTAGTGGATATATACAGTTTTATGCCTGGCAAGAGAATGCCTTTGCACCCTAGTATGGGAATTAGGTTCAGTTTTTAGAGGGTCTCTCCCATGGAGTATAGTGGGAGGAACTTTGAACTCTGCTCGTTTGTTTGTGGGGCACTCTGAGGTGTTCCCATGGGGGAGGGGACTACCTTCCACTTGGTGATGAATTTTGTAAATTTTGTTTGTATCCTTGTGGTCGCAGCTCACTTCAGCAGGGTTGATGTGCATTCTTCAAACTTCTCTCTTTGTGCAGCTCTAATCCACCAGGTTACCTGCTAAATTTCTGTCCTTTAACTCTCCTTCTGGACTGGAGTCTGTTTGCAAAGCTGGCTTCAGTCAGCCATCTGTTACTATTTCTGATTGTGAAATTAGAAATTTTACTGTTTTTTTCCTGATTAGGTTAGCCAAAGGATTATCCATTTTATTGACCTTTTCTAAAAACAACTTTTGGATTTATTGATCTATGGTATAATTACTTTGTTTTGAATTTCATTTAATTCTGCTCTGATATTGGTTATTTCTTTTCTTCTGCTGGGTTTGGGGTTGAAGAGTTCTTCCTTCTCCAATTGCTTTAGATGTCCCATGAAGTGCAGATATTTTTTTTTCTTTTTCTTATTGATTCATAACTGTGTACATGAATGGATTTATGGGGTGCAATGTGCTATTTTATATACAATTTGAAATGCTTACATCAAACTGGTTAACATAGTATTTTCCTTGCTTACTTAATTGTTGTGTTAATACATTTATACTCAGATCAGTGCCTGTAGCCCAGTGGTAATGGCGTGGGCCACATACACCAAGACTGTGGGTTAGAGCATGGCCTGGGCCAGCTAAACAACAAATGACAACTGGAAGAAGAAATAGCCAGGCATTATGGAGGGGGCCTGTAAACCCAACTACTTGAGAGACTGAGGCAAAAGAATCACTGAAGCCAAAGAGTTTGAGGTTTCTGTGAGCTGTGACACAACGGCACTCTACAAAGGGCAAGAAAAAAAAAAGACATTTATACTCTTAATAGATATGGCATGTACCCTTGCAATATGCACAATAGATGATGTCTCACCAATTACCTTCCCTTCAATAAGAATCCCCCCTCAGATATTTTTTCATATATTGATTTCTCTTTCTTTAGGAAATTAACGTAGCAAAAATGTAGCCAACACATAGAGAATATTTTGTAAAGTGTTGTAAAGGATACTTTGTAATAAAGGTCCATTTAAAAACAATTTTCCATTTTTCCTATAAATGGTAATTTTAGGGGCAACTTTTGAGACACACCGTGTTTTCAGCTAACTTAAAATTTCCTTATAGAACTAATTTTATCCTTCAGAAATTTGTTAAAAGGAAATACTAGTAATGAAAGCCAGGCACAGTGGCACATGCCTGCTGTCCAAGATACACAGGAGACTGAGGTGTGGGAAGATTACTTGGTTTTAGAAGCTTGAGGCTGCAGTGTGCTATAATTATGCCTGTGAATTGGCACTGCACTCAAGCCAGTGCAATATAGTGAGACCCCCACCTCTGAAAAAAAATAAAGAAAAGTAATACTAGTGACATAGTAATAAATATGAGATGAAATAATTCAAAAGGTACCCAGAGAACTATAAGACATTTGATTTGGGGCTAGTAACCAGCTGACCAGAATTTCCATTTATCTTCCCTTCCTTGCTTTTAATATTCCTGCGCTCATGAGGTGGATGTGAACTCTACATTCCTCTTCATAATGGCTTTAGTAGCTGCACTCAGAGAAGAAACCCCTGAGTGAACACTGACCTAGCATTTTCTGTGAATGATGAGAGTTCCAATCAGAATAAAGCAAGTGTCCTTTTGGACATAGCCAACTGAATGAGTAAAGAAGATTTTTTTTTAAGTGTGTGTATGTCTGTGGATACATGGATATACATAGTAAAAAAGGTCAGGAAAAAGATAAACCAAAATATCCCTATTTGTTACTTCCAAGTGATGGAGTGAGAGATCTTTTTAAAAGTAATATATTTTTTTTAAAACCATCAAAAGTAAGGAAGGACAAGAATGGTCACTTCATATTTGTTAAGGGTAATACTCAATATGACGAGATCTCAATTATTAATATCTACTCACCCAACCAGAATGCACCTCAATTTATAAGAGAAACTCTAACAGACATGAGTAACTTGATTTCCTCCAGCTCCATAATCGTTGGAGATTTCAACACTCCCTTGGCAGTGTTGGATCGATCCTCCAGAAAGAAGCTGAGCAAAGAAATCTTAGATTTAAACCTAACCATCCAATATTTAGATTTAGCAGACATCTACAGAACATTTCATCCCAACAAAACTGAATACACATACTTCTCATCAGCCCACGGAACTTACTCCAAAATTGATCACATTTTAGGTCACAAGTCTAACCTCAGTAAATTTAAAGGAATAGAAATTATTCCATGCATCTTCTCGGACCATCATGGAATAAAACTTGAATTGAGTAACAACAGGAATCTGCATACCCATACAAAAACATGGAAGTTAAATAACCTTATGCTGAATGATAGCTGGGTCAGAGATGAGATTAAGAAAGAAATCGCAAATTTTTTGGAACAAAATGACAATGAAGACACAAGCTGTCAGAACCTCTGGGAAACTGCAAAGGCAGTTCTAAGAGGGAAATTTATAGCACTGCAAGCCTTCCTCAAGAGAACGGAAAGAGAGGAAGTTAACAACTTAATGGGACATCTCACGCAACTGGAAAAGGAAGAACATTCCAACCCCAAACCCAGTAGAAGAAAAGAAATAACCAAAATTAGAGCAGAATTAAATGAAATTGAAAACAAAAGAATAATACAACAGATCAATAAATCAAAAAGCTGGTTTTTTGAAAAGGTCAATAAAATAGATAAACCTCTGGCCAACCTAATCAGGAAAAAAAGAGTAAAATCTCTAATATCATCAATCAGAAACAACAAAGACGAAATAACCACAGACTCATCAGAAATCCAAAAAATCCTTAATGAATATTACAAGAAGCTTTATTCTCAGAAATATGAAAATCTGAAGGAAATAGACCGATACTTGGAAGCACGCCACCTTCCAAGACTTAACCAGAATCAAGTGGAAATGTTGAACAGACCCATATCAAGTTCAGAAATAGCATCAACTATACAAAACCTCCCTAAAAAGAAAAGCCCGGGACCAGATGGTTTCACATCAGAATTCTACCAAACCTTTAAAGAGGAATTAGTACCTATATTACTCAACCTGTTCCAAAATGTAGAAAAAGAAGGAAGACTACCCAACACATTCTATGAAGCAAATATCACCCTGATACCCAAACCAGGAAAAGACCCAACAAGAAAAGAAAATTATAGACCAATATCACTAATGAATATAGATGCAAACATATTCAACAAGATCCTAACAAACAGAATCCAACAACACATCAAACAAATTATACATCATGACTAAGTTGGTTTTATCCCAGGGTCTCAAGGCTGGTTCAATATACGTAAATCTATAAATGTAATTCAGCACATAAACAAATTAAAAAACAAAGACCATATGATTCTCTCAATTGATGCAGAAAAAGCTTTTGATAATATCCAGCATCCCTTCATGACCAGAACACTCAAGAAAATTGGTCTAGAAGGGACTTTTCTTAAACTGATAGAGGCTATCTACAGCAAACCCACAGCCAATATCATATTGAATGGAGTTAAATTGGAATCATTTCCACTCAGATCAGGAACCAGACAAGGTTGCCCATTGTCTCCATTGCTTTTCAACATTGTAATGGAAGTTTTAGCCACCGCAATTAGGGAAGAAAAGGCGATCAAGGGTATCCATATAGGGTCAGAAGAGATCAAACTCTCGCTCTTCGCAGATGATATGATTGTGTATCTGGAAAACACTAGGGACTCTACTACAAAACTCCTAGAAGTGATCAAGGAATACAGCAGCGTCTCAGGTTACAAAATCAACATTCATAAATCGGTAGCCTTTATATACACCGACAACAGTCAAATTGAAAAAGCAGTTAAGGACTCTATCCCATTCACAGTAGTGCCAAAGAAGATGAAATATTTGGGAATTTACCTAACAAAAGACGTGAAAGATCTCTATAAAGAGAACTATGAAACTCTAAGAAAAGAAATAGCTGAAAATGTTAACAAATGGAAAAAGATACCATGCTCATGGCTGGGAAGAATCAACATTATCAAAATGTCCATACTACCCAAAGAAATATATAATTTCAACGCACTCCCTATTAAAGCTCCACTGTCATATTTTAAAGATCTTGAAAAAACATTACTTCGTTTTATATGGAATCAGAAAAAAACCTCGAATAGCCAAGACATTACTCAGAAATAAAAACAAAACAGGAGGAATCACACTACCAGACCTCAGACTTTACTACAAATCGATAGTGATCAAAACAACATGGTATTGGCACAAAAACAGAGAAGTAAATATCTGGAATAGAATAGAGAACCAAGAGATGAATCCAGCTACTTACCGCTATTTGATTTTTGACAAGCCAATTAAAAACATTCAGTGGGGAAAAGATTCCCTATTTAACAAATGGTGCTGGGTGAACTGGCTGGCAACCTGCAGAAGACTGAAATTGGACCCACACCTTTCACCATTAACTAAGATAGACTCTCATTGGATTAAAGATTTAAACTTAAGACATGAAACTATAAAAATACTAGAGGAGAATGCAGGGAAAACCCTTGAAGAAATTGGTCTGGGTGAGTATTTCATGAGGAGAACCCCCCGGGCAATTGAAGCAGCTTCAAAAATACACTACTGGGACTTGATCAAACTAAAAAGCTTTTGCACAGCTAAGAACACAGTAAGCAGAGCAAGCAGACAGCCCTCAGAATGGGAGAAGATATTTGCAGGGTATAACTCTGACAAAGGTTTAATAACCAGAATCCACAGAGAACTCAAACGCATCAGCAAGAAAAAAACAAGGGATCCCATCGCAGGCTGGGCAAGGGATTTGAAGAGAAACTTCTCTGAAGAAGACAGGCGCACGGCCTTCAGACATATGAAAAAATGCTCATCATCTTTAATCATCAGAGAAATGCAAATCAAAACTACTTTGAGATATCATCTAACTCCAATGAGACTAGCCTATATCACAAAATCTCAAGACCAGAGATGTTGGCGTGGATGCGGAGAAAAGGGAACATTTCTGCACTGCTGGTGGGAATGCAAATTAATACATTCCTTTTGGAAAGATATATGGAGAACACTCAGAGATCTAAAAATAGATCTGCCATTCAATCCTGTAATTCCTCTGCTGGGCATATACCCAGAAGACCAAAAATCACAACATAACAAAGATATTTGTACCAGAATGTTTATTGCAGCCCAATTCATAATAGCTAAGTCATGGAAAAAGCCCAAGTGCCCATCGATCCATGAATGAATTAATAAATTGTGGTATATGTATACCATGGAATACTATGCAGCCTTAAAGAAAGATGGAGACTTTACCTCTTTCATGTTTACATGGATGGAGCTGGAACACATTCTTCTTAGTAAAGTATCCCAAGAATGGAAGAAAAAATACCCGATGTACACAGCCCTACTATGAAACTAATTTGGAACTCTCACATGAAAACTATAACCCAGCTACAACTTAACAATAGGGAGAAGTGGGAAAGGGGGGGGTGGGTAGAGGGAGGGGAATCGGTGGGATCACACCTGTGGTGCATATTACAGGGGTATTTGCGAAACTTGGTAAATGTAGAATGTAAATATTTTGGCACAGTAACTGAGATAAAGCCGGAAAGGATATGTTAACCACTGTGATAAAAATGTGTCAAATGGTTTATGAAGTGAGTGTATGATGCCCCATAATCATATCATTGTATACAGTTATGATTTAATAAAAAAATTAAAAAAAAAATAAAAGTAATATATTTTTAAGAGTAAGAAAATATATTCAGCCTATTAGCAATAGAACAAAAATAATCTTTGCTTGTGTGACTGGAAATTTGTCCTCTGTCCTTTATATATCTGTATGTACCTTCCTGGGAAGATGGCATGCAAAGGTATAGAAAATGGGCCCAGGCCAAGGGCTCACACCTGAAATCTCAGCACTTTTGGAGGTTGAGGCCATTCAAGACAAGCCTGAGCAACATAGTGAGAACTTGTCTCTACAAAAAGTTTTAAAAGTTAACCAGATATGGTGGTGCATATCTGTAGTCCCAGCTACTTGGCAGGCTAAGGCTAGAGGATAACTTGAACCCTGAAGATTAAGGTTGCAGTTTGCTATGATTGGGGTACTACAGTCCAGGTGGTTGACAGAGTGAGTGCAAACTCTCACAAAAAGAGGTGAGTGGAGGCAACAAATTGAAATGACAACCACTTATTGGAAAACAAAACGTTTGTGAAAATTTTTCATAGTAATCATACTAATTAATTAAATTTTAATTTTAATCAATCTATTAAATATCAGGTCTGGAATTTTACTATGACTCGAGAAATTTATCAAATTTTGTTCATTTTATAAAATGTTTGTAAGAACTCATGACTTTCATCTTCTTCTTCTCTTGCCATTTTTTATTTAATATATTTCATGTGGACAAAGAAATTTTCTTTCCATTTACTTTTTGTATTTGAGACAGAGTCTCATTCAGTCACCCTGGGGTACAGCATTGTGGAGTCATGGCTCACAGCAACCTCCAACTCGTGGGCTTAATTGATTGCCTTGCCTCAGCCTTCTAAGTAGCTTGGACTTCAGGCATCCATCGCAATGCCCAACTGAATTTTCTATTTTTAGTAGAGACAGGGTCTCGCTTCCATTAGATCATGTTTTATTAATAATTAATTGATTATGGCTTGGCGCCTGCAGCTTGGCCGCTAGAGCACCACTCACATACACTGGAGCTGGTGGGTTTGAACCCAGCCCGGGCCTGCCAAACAACAATGACAACTGCAACTAAAGAATAAGCCGTATGTGGTGGCAGGAGCTTAACTCATTATTTTTCAATAGGAATTGTATTGGTTAGGGGCACAAAGTCAGAAAGGGTAGATCTTGACAGTGGTAGACAGAATGTATGGGGGGTGAAGTGAGAGGTGGTTAGAAAAATTGTCAATGCAAAGTGTTGCTTTAGATGGTGATTAAGTATATCACAATTTTTATTGGATTTAATAAGACCCAATAAAGACCAAAAAAGAAACAATTCCTGCAGTGGTTTTCCTTATTTATTGATTTATTTATTGAGACAAGGTCTCACTCTTTCACCCAAGCTAGAGTATGGTGGCATCATCATAGCTCCTGGAAGTCTTCAACTTCTGGGCTCAAATTATCCTCCATTTCAGCCTTGCACAGTAGCTGGGACTAAGGGGAATATGTCCACTCTTGGTTAATTTTTTTTCTTTTTGTTTAGACAGCATCTTGCTTTGTCTTTTTGTTTAGACAGCATCTTGTTTTGTTGGTAGAGTTCCATGGGATCACAGATCACAGCAACCAGAAAACCTTCGGCTCAAGTGATCCTATAGTTTCAACCTCCTGAGTAGCTGGGATTACAGGTGCTCATCACACTGCCTGGCTATTTTTAGAGACAAGGTCTCGCTCTTGCTCATGCTTCTCTCAAACTCCTGAGCTTAGGCAATGCACCCGCCTCAGCCTCCCAGATTAAAGGTGTGAGACACCTAGCCCGGCCTGGTTAATTGTTCTTATTTTTCTGTATAGATTCGGGTCTTGCTATGTTTTTCTGGATGGTCTTGGACTCCTGACCTCAAGTGATCCTCCACCTAGGCCCCTCAAAGTGCTGAGATTACAGGTGTGACCCAACATACTGGGCAGACAGGATTTTTCATTATGTCCAGATTTGAGGCTGGTTTGCCACCTAGTTTCAAAATTCTATTCTAAAACTGTGCTATGTTCATTAGATTTTATGGAAGGGGTTCCTTGCAAGGTCTGACAGATTTGACATATATTGAAACATATATATGACATATATTATATATATATGACATTTATTGATACATCATCAATATATTGCCCTACAATAGACCAGTAATAGTGGTGAGAAAGAGAAAAATAAACTCAGTGACATGGGAGCTGTCCTGGCAATCAATCTCACAGAGTGGCAACCTCTGACCAGGTCCCTCAGTAACAGTTAAGACTGTGAGAGAAAAAGCAAAGCCACTGCTTTATCAGGTCTGAACACAGACAAAACATAAACATTATCCAACACCTCTCCTGGTTAATACAAGTAATTGCTATTGGTTTTACCTTTCTTTTTAGCATGCACCTGTGTGTGTGTGAGTGTGTGTGTGTATGTGTGAATTACAGGTTTATCCTCAGTATTATCTGTTGTGGTTTTACAGCTTTGATTGTAAATATTTCTTGTTTTTCTGACTTATACCATGTCTTCTGTCACAACTATTCTTGTGTTTGCATTTTTCAAATTCAGGACTTAAATTCAGAATTGCAAGACTATAAAGATATCTTTAATGGGCAGTGCCTGTGGCTCAGTGTGTAGGATGCCAGCCCCATATAACGAGGGAGGCGGGTTTAAACCTGGTTCTGGCAAACTGCAACAAAACATAGCTGGCGGTTGTGGCAGGTGGCTGTAGTCTCTCAGTTCCTCAGGAGGCTGAGGCAAGACAATCACCTAAGCCCAGGAGTTTGAGGTTGCTGTGAGCTATGATGCCATGGCACTCTATAGAGGGTGATCAAATGAGACTCCGTCTCTAAAAAAAAAAAATAAAAAGAAAAAGTTATCTATTATACCTAAACTATATTTTTGGTTTGTTTGTTTGTTTGAGGAAGAGTCTCATTCTGATATCCTCTAAAGTGCCCCAGCATCATAGCTCACAGCAACCTCAAACTCTTGGGTGCCAGTGATCCTCTTGCCTAGCCTCCTTGGTAGGTGGGACAATAGGTGCCCCCTAATTTTAATATTTTTAGAATAGATGGAGTATGCTTTTGCTCAAGTTGGTCTTGAACTCCTGAGCTCCAGAAATCCACCTGTCTTGGCTATCCAGAGTGCTAGGATAACAGGTGTGAGCCACCTGGCCTGGCCTATACTAAACTATATTTGGCATTCCCAAAATGGCTATTGGTAATAGCAATGGACTGAATTTTTGTGTACCCCCAAAATTCATTTTTTAATTCTAAACTCAATATGATGGCATAAGAAACTGGACCTGTGGTTGGGTCATTAAAGTGCAGACCCTCAAGAATAAAATATGTGCCTTTATAAAAGTGTTCCCCCACTGAGAACTCTCTTATGCTCTTTCTGCCATGTGAAGACAACATAAGTCAGCATAGTGCACTCCAGAAGACTTCACCAGAACCAACCATACTGGCACTTAATCTTGAAAATCAACCTCCAGAACAGTGAGAGATATATTTATGCTGTTTATAAACCACCCAGTCCATTGTACTTTGTTATATTAACCCTCATTAAGACAATAACACAAACATTTGATCCTCAATCCTAGAAAAGACAGTAAGCAAATTTCTACAAGTTCTTTTTTTTTTTTTTTTTTAATTTTGCTCCTTCCATCCTGTGATTCTCCAAATTTTAAGTCAAAACATTTGGGTGAGCTTTTGTTAGCCAAACATGGTAATAATAATGATGATGACAAGAAAATTCTTGACATTTTTTAAAAGTTTAAGTTCCAAAGTTAGTTATATACAAAGAAAGTGTGGTAATTAAATATCTTTCAATGGTTGAATATTTTTTAAGTAACACCATAAATACTCATGTTTAAACAAAAGACTGATGCTATGACTGTTTGCTGACCCGGCCTGCGGGTCAGTCAACAAGGATACCTGGAGGAAGGGGTGAGAATGAAAAAGGGGAAAGGGACGTGAAGAATGAAGACAAGACAGGAGTCTGATCAAGTCTCATTTATTACAAAGTCTTCCAGGGTATATAAGGGTAGGTGAAGGAGGAGGTTTACGTCACCAGGTATCCAAGCAACCTGGCCTTGGTATAGATAAGTTCCTGGCCTTGGTGGAGATAAGTTCGAACGGCAAGCTTCAAAGTTTCGCTCGCGTGATTTATGAGAAGCGGCCTGGCGTTAGCAGGGAAATAGAAACTTAGGCCTAGCATTTGCAGGGAAATAGAAACTTAAGTCTGTTAGTACCGGAAATAGCACTTGGCCTACAAAATAGATGCTGTGGTGTCAGCCTTCCACAGGTCCCCCTTTTTTATAATATTTTTAAATGTACATTTTACCTTTAAAGTTTTGCCAGCTCTCCACTGAGAGGGCAGGGTGACTGTGTCTGTCTTAGGTTGGGACCGCCTTAACATCTCAGCTGATCCTCCTTACCCGTTATGGGATACACGGTACCTATCTGACTGGGCTCCTGTCTTCGGTTGGTAGGATAAGCAAAGTCTGAGATGAGGGTCCTCGTTACCCGTCCTTAACTAGCCAGTCCCCTAAGTTGTTATGGTTATGTGTTCATCTTCCATAGCAAGTCTGTGATAATGAACCTGGAGGGGCTGCATTTCAATAGCATCAATTTGTTGTTTTATAAAGGCCATGACTTTATTAAAAAGAAAAGGTCCAAGCGACAGTAATATTAGTAAGCCAAGGATGGGCCCTAAAAATGGAAGGAGATAAGGTAGAAAGCCATCTAGCCTGCTCCAAAACGGGTTGTCCATAATTTTTCTTCTTCTTTCCTCTAGATTATCTTGTAATTTCTTTATTTTGTCTCGAACAATTCCTGATTTATTTGCATAAAAGCAGCAATTTTCCTGTAATGCTAAGCAGATGCCTCCTTGGTTAGCCGTTAGAAAATCTAAACCTCTTCTATTCTGTAGTACTACTTCAGCTAAGGAATCTAATTGATCTTGAAGATCTTTAACTGTGCCTGATAGGGCTTGTATATCTTCTGCCATAAGTTGAGATAGTTCAGTATATTTATGTACAGCAATGCCCATACCGGGGGTACCAGTGGCCATGACAGCTGTGATTCCCAGAGTGGCCAAGAGAGGGAGAAATTGAATAGCTCTTGTAGAACGGCCAGATATATAATCAAAGGATGGTATAGGTAAAGATTCATTTCCATTGACTATATCTATATCGGGTAGCAAAAGGGCAATAGTACATAATCCTGTCCAATTAGTGGGCAGAATGGTATATGCCAAGTTATTGCCACAAACAAATACCATATCATTGGGAGCACATGGGGAATAAGTAATATTGATGATGTCAGTGCAATTGGTCAAAGAGAGTATACCAATATCAATAGCATAACTGTCGTCTCTATAAGGGGAGACAATACAGGGTGCTTCAGAAAAGACAGGTTGTACTGGTAAAGGCATGATGGGCATGCAGTTATTAGATGATAATTCAATGGAATTAACATTGATAGCAATAGGCATAGATAGTCCTAAATGAAGGCATAACCAGCAATTTTGAGCCAAAGAAGGATTGGATTGATTAAGTAACCTATGTGTGATGTCTAGCATTTTCAGGGTTTGGGGGTCTAGATTTGCATCCCTATTTTTGGGTAAAGCTATTGGATGGTAGTGAAATTTAGGAGACATGTGGTTTACAATGTTTTCCAGTTGCTTTTGGACTATATTCTGTCTCACCTGATCTTGGGGTCCACCTCCATCAGAGACGTGCACAGGTGGAGTCTTATTCCAGCAAACTGTTTTTCCTACTGTATTGGGACAGCCAGATTGGGCATATTTATTTGAGGTCCCCTGGACCTGAGGGACTGTGTCCCACTCGCCTCCAAGTGTCCCTGAAAAATGTCTGGTCAAGATTGCTGTAAAATAGGTATTATTATTTGTACCAGGACATAGTTGAACCTGCTCATAACAGGTATTATGTACAGATGGATGGAATTCTATATAAGGGCATGGTCCAGGCTTGTTATTAAAGGTGGGGATAATTTTAGCCTTTTTGTTACAGACACATGCCTGTGCTCCATGAATATTTTGTCTCATTGCTAAGTATGCTGTTTTATCACCACAATCTACATTTAGGAGAGGGGTTGTCTCACTATTCCAGGTGCCACCACGGCACTCGCAAGGAGTACAAGTTAATTCTTGTAAGAGTGCCCGAGCCTCATGGGGATTACCAAAACCACCTTCATTTTTTCATATCAGGAGAGAGATTCCCATCAGTAGCCATATCTAGCTGCTCATAGTTCCCTGCAATGAAAAGGAAAGAAAGCCTTCTCAGGGGGCCTCTTGCTCCCTGGATTTAGAGGTAATGATGTTATCTACTTGTTTGACTAATCGTTCAGGTAACCATCGTGCTGCTTCCATCTTCTGTGAATATATGCATACGGCACCTCTACCCCAAATTAAAACTGGATCGGGGCCGTGCCATTTATTATCTAATGGATCTTTCCATAGGGCAGTGGCAAAATCTGGGTTTAGTATCTGGGTGCAAGAAGCGATTCGCTGCAGACTGGCCATCTTGGTCCAGTGTAAAAAAATTTAAAATGAGTAATGAATGGGATAAGAGATTTCTTGGGGACCCCTTAACAGGGTACCATTCCCCCTTCTTTATTTTTTCTAAAGTGTTTTTAAGAGATAAGTGGGCACGTTCTACTATGCCTTGCCCCTGGGGGTTAAACGGTATACCAGTAATGTGTTTGATACCGAGGTGTTTACAGAAGGTGTTAAATGCATGTCCTGTGTATCCTGGACCATTATCAGTTTTAATTTGTTTAGGGGTGCCTAGTACAGCCATGGTGGCTAGTACATGGGCAATGACATGTTTGCCAGCCTCCCCTGACTGGCCAGTGGCATAAATAAATCCACTGAAGGTATCTATGGTTACATGAACATACTTGAGTTTTCCAAATTCAGGTAGATGAGTAACATCCATTTGCCAGATGGCATTGGGTATGAGACCTCGAGGATTTATTCGTAGATGGGGAGTAGGTAGTAGAATTACACAAGAAGGGCATTGCTTTACGATGTGCCAGCCTTGTTCCTGGGTAATTTGAAACATGAGTCTAAGGGTGTGAGCGTTTAGATGATGTAATTGGTGAGCAGCGGAGGCTAATGCGATCCGATCAGGCTCTGTGGTGGTTTGGGCAGTATAGACTAAGTGAGTGGCTTTGTCTGCTCTACGGTTAACATCAGTTAGGGGGCCAGGTAAATTGGAATGAGCCCTAAGGTGTCTAATGAAAAAGAGGAGGGTCCTTTGGTGTATAAGATTTTGAAGTTGCAAGAAAAAGGTAGCAGTTTTTGATACATGTTTGATTTGTGCTGCTGTCTCTAATAAGGGAACTGAATGAGCTAAATAAGCACTATCAGTATAAATATTCAAAGCTCGATTGGGAAATGCGGAGAAAACTGCGATAACTATTTGAAGTTCTACAATTTGTGCAGAATTTGATTTTACCTGAAATTGCACAATCTCTGTATTTAAGGTGTAAGCTGCATGACCAGAAGAGGAGCCATCTGTGAAAACTAATAAGGCATTGGGCAATGGGGAATTGGAGGTTCTTGTGGGAAATACAAAGTCATGTGTACTAATAAATTGTAATAATTTATGGGGTGGATAATGATTGCCAAGTTTACCTGAATAAGAAACACAAGCAATAGGCCAATGTTCTGTAGTTTGAAATAACCAATTAATTTTTGCCTGATAATAAGGCTGTATAATGATATCTGGTTCTTTACCAAAGTATTTTTTACTATTTTCCCTTCCCATAATGATGATATCCACGACAGCCTGATAATAGGGATAAATAACTTTCGTGGGAGAAGCAGGTAAGTGGATCCACATTATGGGGGCAGTTTGCCAAAATACTGCTGTGGGTGTAAGAGAAGTTTTACAAATGATGTAACTCAGGGGCTGAGTGTAATCTATGCTTGTAACAAATTGTGAATGAATAGCTTGTACTAATGCTAAAGCCTGACGGCCTTCTTCTGTTAATGTTCTAGGAGAATTGGGGTTGTTATCGCCTGGTAAAATAGCAAATAAAGGTTTTAAATCCCCTGTGGTTAGTTTTAAGTAAGGTCTAATACAGTTTATATCTCCTAAGAGCTTTTGATAATCATTTAGTGTTTTTAATTTGTCTAATCTGAGGGCAGCTTGAGTAGTAGTAATTCTGGGTCCAGTTAAGTGGAAACCAAGATAAAGGTAGGGGTCTTTTAGCTGAACTTTTTCCGGGGCTATTTGAAGTCCCTGGTTTGTGAGGGAGGATGATAAATCACTGTAACACAGTAAAACCTGCTGAGCATTCTGTCCAGCAATAAGAATATCTTCCATATAATGAATGATGTACATGGAGTTCCAGCAAAGCCTAGTTTCCTGAATGGCAGCGGCAACAAATTTTTGGCATAAGGTGGGGCTGTTGGCCATGCCCTGTGGTAAAACTTTCCATTGGAATCTTTTCATAGGTTCCTTGAAGTTAATAGAGGGCAGACTGAATGCAAATCTTTTTTGATCTAATGGATGGAGTGGTATAGTGAAAAAACAGTCTTTAAGATCAATGATAATTTTATAGTAACCAAGAGGGATGGCCACAGGAGTAGGTAAACCTGGTTGCAACCCCCCCCATGCTGACCACACTGGAGTTTACAGCTCTTAAATCTTGTAATAGTCTCCATCGCCCTGATTTCTTTTTTATGACGAAGATTGGGGTGTTCTATGGGGAGTTGCTTTCCTCTATATGCCCAGTTTTTAGTTGTTCCTGCACTAACTGCTAAGCGGCTTCTAATTTTTCTTTTGAGAGGGGCCATTGATCAACCCATACAGGCTCGTCACTTTTCCAAGTGATCTTATCTGCATGGAGTGCAGGAATGTCAAAAGCCCTTAAGATAAATTTCCTAGCCCTTTTTTGTCTGTTTTTCCAGTAATTTATAAAGGGCTGGGAATGCCTGCTTCCTCTTTTCCTAATCCTTTTCCTGGTCGAAAACCTAGGGCAAGCATTTGCGCTGTCACTACATCATTAGGGCTACACATTATGAGTCCCATTTGGGACAAGAGATCTCGTCCCCAAAGATTGACAGGGATGCTAGGTATGACAAAAGGCTGTATGGTTCCCTGATTGCCATCTTTATCTTTCCAAGTAAGTATCTTGGTGCTTTTCTCAGGGTTTGGCTTTGACCAATTCCTGTTAAATGAGTTAAGGTTATGGAAAGAGGCCACTGGCTGGGCCATTGTTCTTTGTTAATTATAGTGACATCAGCTCCAGTGTCCACAAGGCCATGAAATTCCTTGCCATCTAGGCTTAGAGTAAGCACTGGTTTCTGGGGTGAGATAGGTTGAGCCCAGTAAACATCAGAGGAGCCAAAGCCTCCTGTACCTCGGTGCTTTATTTTAATCTTATTAGTTGACAAGAAGGGTAATAGTAATAACTGGGCTATTCTTTGGCCATGTGGTATGGTGAAGATATTTCGGGGGAAGCAGCCATTAATTTAATTTCCCCTTTATAATCATTGTCAATTACACCTGGGAAAATTTGGAGTCCTTGGACGGCACTACTGCTGCGTCCAATAATTAATCCAAAGGTGTTTGGGGGTAGAGGACCAAACACACCTGTGGGTAAAATTTGCACTCCCATTTCAGGGGTTAATACTGTGTGGGAGGTGGAACAGAGGTCCAATCCTGCCCTTCCTGGGGTGGCTCTGCAGAGGTCTGAAATGGATTGCTGTTGGCTGGAACAAAGCTGACTGCCCCATAAACTTGTTTGGGTTTCGGGGCCTGGGGCTGGCCCCTCTCCCCGTTTCCATGCTGAGAGGGGAGGGGATTTCCTTGATTGTCTGTTTTAGATCTACATTCCTTAGCCCAGTGATGGCCCTTGCGGCATTTAGGGCATAAGCCAGGGGGTGGTTTTTTAGGAGTTGAAGATTTTACTTTTTTGCAGTCTTTAGCAAAGTGCCCTGGTTCCCCACAATTAAAACATCGGCCCATAATTTTCTGAGCTAAAAAATCTTTGATACTATAGCCCTGTAAGGCTGCAGCCATTGCTAGACCTTGCTGATATGCGGTGCCAATGTCAGAGCAAAGGCGAATATATCCAGACAAATCTGTCTTCTTTTTGTATGGTCGAATAGCTGCCTGGCATGCCGTACTGGCATTTTCATAAGCCAATTGTTTAACAAAGTCCATTCCAGCTTCTGCGCTACCAAAAATCCTGCCTGCAGCTGTCAAAAGTCTGTGGACAAACTCTGAAAACGGCTCATCAGGGCCCTGCTTCACTGCAGTGAGGGAGGAGCTAAAATCTCCTTTCACTGGGAGTTTTCTCCAAGCCCTGGTTCCCGCGGCTTGGATTTGCACATATAGACCTGGATTATATTGCATTTGAGCCTCAGTACTAGCAAAATGCCCCTCGCCAAGAAGCATATCATAAGTCCAGCCATTTCCTGCCTGAGCATTTCTTTTGGCAGTATCTTTGCAAAATTCAGCATATTCAGATTTCCATAATAAGTAATCTCCTCCGGATAGGGCAACCCTGGCTAGGGTATACCAGTCGCCAGGAGCAAGCCATTTCTCCGCTTCAGATTCTAATATAGCTAGTGTATAGGGAGCAGTAGCTCCATATTGGGCCACTGCCATTTTTAATTCCTTAATCACTTGGAAATCAAATCCACTGTGATGTCTCATGCCTGACCCTGATTGTCTGTGGTTTCTGTGACTGGAAATGCCTCTGTTCTCTCCAGGTTAACAGAGGGCCTCCTCATAACTATACCTTTAATGGAAGATTTGGATATGGGGCCAGTGGATTCTTGTTCTCGAGGCCTCTGCTCCTTACGGTCCAAATTGCCTGTTTTAAGCCTCTCTAATTCACTGATTAGCTCCTGATGTTCCCTCTCAAGTTTTATTTGTTCTTGTAAATGTGCAATTTTGTTCTCTAGATCCCTTTTTGGGTCTATAGCAGCCATTGCCACGGACGGCACAGAGGACGCTATACTGTATGGGGGAGGCCGTTTTTCAAGTAGGGGCCCATCTGGATTATGATACTTGGCCGCCTCCTCCTCTAACTCATTCCATTCCTCATCTGAAAGCTTATCATCAGGGTTTATTTTGAAAATTTTCAAGTCTGGGTAGAGCCTATGCTTTGGCTCTGAGACCTTGACCTTGAGCTCTCAGTTTGTTCTCAGGCTGAGCTTTCTGCCGAACAGTAGGGGCCTTTTGTTCCTCCCTGTTGGGTTCCTCATCACTCTCTAGTGAGATAAGATCCTCTTGCTCATTAAGCTGACTGCTAGGAGGAGTGCCTCCAGTAGCCCTAAAATCCTGGGACGGATCTTGGTATTTAATATCCCTTTCTTTGTCATGATGTAACAGTTCTTCTCCCTTTTTTATGACATCTGCAACCGCAGGACAAACACTACGATAGCTAATAATATCATTAATGAGATTCCAGTATGAGAAAGCAGTGACTGGTATCTTTTCAGCTCCAAATACCTGATAAAAATCATTTAAAGCATCACCTACTCTTTTCCATCTTTTCTCATCTATGGTTCCTTCTTGAGGAAACCAAGGACAGACTTCTTTTAAGTAGTCAAAAAATTGAAATAGCTGTTTAATTTTGACCTTTACTCCTCACGTCCTGAGTGCATCTCTTAACTGTTTTACAAATAACTCATGCTGACTGAATTCTTGCCCCATGATCGCTACTACTCACCGAGATCCTCGATCCAGCGCAGCAGGCTACTGCGTGGCCAGGTCCCGATGTTTCTCTGAGCCGGCTGGCTGCCTCCAGTAGCTTCTTCACCATTTTCCCTTGTATCCAGGTCCCTGGTCGGGCGCCACGTGACCCGGCCCGCGGGTCAGTCGACAAGGATACCTGGAGGAGGGGGTTAGAATGAAAAAGGGGCAAGGGGCGCGAAGAATGGAGACAAGACAGGAGTCTGATCAAGTCTCATTTATTACAAAGTCTTCCAGGGTATATAAGGGTAGGTGAAGGAGGAGGTTTACGTCACCAGGTATCCAAGCAACCTGGCCTTGGTATAGGTAAGTTCCTGGCCTTGGTGGAGATAAGTTCGAACGGCAAGCTTCAAAGTTTCGCTCGCGTGATTTATGAGAAGCGGCCTGGCGTTAGCAGGGAAATAGAAACTTAGGCCTAGCATTTGCAGGGAAATAGAAACTTAAGTCTGTTAGTACTGGAAATAGCACTTGGCCTACAAAATAGATGCTGTGGTGTCAGCCTTCCACAGTTTGCCAAAAAGTTTTCCAGGGTTCTAGATTCACAAACCATTTTCATTTTTGTTCATTGTGTTTCTGGAGGTCAGGTGTGGTGGATCATGTCTGTAATCCCAATATTCTGGGAGGATGAAGAGAGAGGCTTCCATGATCTTAGGAGGTGGAGACCTGCATAAGCAATAGAAAAAACCCATTTCTTCTTATTTTTTTGTAGAGACAGAGTCTCACTTTATGGCCCTTGGTAGAGTGCCATGGCCTCACACAGCTCACAGCAACCTCCAACTCCTGGGCTTAAGCAATTCTCTTGCCTCAGCCTCCCAAGTAGCTGGAACTACAAGCTCCTGCCAAAGCGCCCGGCTATTTTTTGGTTGCAGTTTCGCTGGGACCAGGTTTGAACCCGCCACCCTCGGTATATGGGGCCGGTGCCTTACCAACTGAGCCACAGGTGCTGCCCCTGAGAAAGACCCCATTTCTACTAAAAAAAAAAAAATAGAAAAAGTAATTTGCAAAAGGGCTGCCTGCCTATAGTCCCAGATATTTGGGATGCCAAAGCAGGAATATTGCTGCAGCCCAGAAGTTTGAGGTTGTTGTTAGCTAGACTGAAGAAACATGACTCTAGCTAGGGCAAAGATTGATACTGTGTCTCAAAAAAAAAAAAAAAGTTACTGTATAGAATGTGGCTTATCTTCCATTTACAGTAGGGCATGAACAGGAAACACAGCCTCAAGGCCCTTTTCAGACTTCTCCAAATGGGCTAAGTGTGTGTTCTGTTTATAATTATCTACTATATGCCTAAATTGAGGCTTTCCTTGATGGAAAGATGGAGGTGATTTTTTTTTATTTTTTTATTTTTATTTTTTTGCCCCAGGGTGGGTTTGAACCCACCACCCGTGGCATATTAGGCTGGTGCCCTACCACTTTGAGCCACAGGCCCAGCCCTGATGGTGATTTTTTTTTTAATTGCTTGATTTTACACTTCTGAGGTGGGAAATCCCAAGGTATCTCTCTAGGAAAGGAACACACATTTTTGCTTGTAACATTATTTTTAAGTCCTTTGTTATATTACAGTTTATTCAGAAATTCCTTTATATTTACCATGTTCAAATTCATGAAAGAATTAATATAATTCTCAACTCATAATTATCAAAAGCTTTCAAAAAACCTTGAACTTCTCAGGCACAAAGAACTGCCATTAGCCCAGTTGACAACAAGATAAAACTCTTAAGGATCCACAGGAAATCTCTTATATTTAATAAATGGCTGTCTCATGCAATTGGGATTTTTTTTTTTTTTTGAGAGAGAGTATTTCACACTTGCCAAGCTTTTAGTGTCATGGTGTCATTACAGCTCATAGCAACCTCAAATTCTTGTGGTCAAGAGATCCTCTTGCCTGAGCCCCACACAGCCCCCTGGTAGCTGGGACTACAGACTCCCAAAACTACACCCAAGGAGTTTTTCTATTTTTAGGAGAGACTGGGTCTCACTCTTGCTCAGGCTGGTCTCAAACTCCTGAGCTCAAGCAATCCTCCATCAGCTTCCCAGAGTTCTGGGATTATAGGCATGAGCCACTGTGCCCAGCCTGCATTTGGGAATTTCACTTCCAACCCCAGATTCTACTCTAGTACAATCTGATTTGACTGAATATTCCAAGAGACTCACACAATGCCTCCAGCCTTATGACCAAAAGATAAAAGGCACATTTTCAAAGTACTTACCTAAACATTCTCTGCATGGTCTGTAATCTGGAGATACATCTTCTGGAATATGCAACAGAAATAAAGTTTCCCTGAAACTTGTTAAAAAAATATCCTGTCGGTACTGTTTACCAGTTCGAGTACCAGTAAAACTTCAATGAATTAATACTTAAGACAATCTACAGCAAGATGAAATAACAGTTCTCTAGAACTTACAGAAATCATGGGTGAACATATTCTGAGCCAAATTTAAGAACATCAGGAATAGATTGACTCAGCACAGACAGAGATTGTAACTGGAAATAGGTTACATGAAGCACAGTGTATATGCACTTTCTATCAGATGGTTGGGGAGAGTGTAGGTGGGAGAAGTGGGTAATACATAAGGGCAAAGGTAAACTTGCCTTTTTCACCCCAGAAGTTGACTGAAAGATCACAATTAAGGCAGATTAATAAAAGAAGTCTTTATTTCTAAATACCACATTTGTGGGAGAACCACAAGACTGGTTAACCAATGTCCCAGTGATGGTGAGATACTTTTACAGATGTATTTTAGAAGGGAGTGGAAAGAATTCAAAGTGTAGGTGCAGCAAGTGGTTGCTAAGGAGATGAATAGATGGAGGTAAACAAATTGACTTGCAAATTAAGCTGAGAGACAGGTATCGTGTTGTAAATGATTTGGGCCAGGAACAAACACATGAAAAATTGCTCCTCATCTTTAATCATCCTAGAAATGCAAATCAAAACCACTCTAAGATATTACCTAATCCCAGCAAGTTTAGCCCACATCACAAAGTCCCAAAGCACCAGATGCTGGTGTGTATGTGGAGAGAAGGGAACACTTGTACACTACTGGTGGGGTTGAAAACTAATACAGCGTTTTTGGAAAAAAGTATAGAGAATCCTCAAAGATCTTAAAGTAGAGCTTCTATTTGACCCTGCAATCCCATTACAAGTTATCAAGCCAGAAGAACAAAATCATTTTACCACAAAGAGATTTGCACTCGAATGTTGATTGCAGCTCAATTCCTAATTGCCAGGTTGTGGAAGCAACTTAAAGCCCCATCAACTATGGTATATTAATATCATGAAATATTATTCAGCTGTAAAAGTATGTAGATTTTACTTCCTTTACATTTACCTAGATGGAATTGAAATACCTTCTTCTTAGTAAAGGATCACATGAATGGAAAGATAAATATCCAATGTACTCTATACTATTATGAAATCAATATATAAACAATTAGATGTTCATAGAAACAATAAAACACTAACATAGTCCAGTTTGGGGATATGGGTACATGGGAGAGGGAGAGGGTAGAAAGTAAGGCAGAAAGAGGAAGGATATGAGGTGGGAACTCACCCAAAGTGCACATTGTGAGAGCATATATAATGACCTCTGGGTGAGGGGCTCTTCTACAAATGGAACTTTACCCTGGAAGGGAAAACAATGTAGCCTAAAAATTGAACCCTCATATTAATTTGAACTAAATAAAAGAAAAATGAATAAATAAATCATTTGGGCCAGTTCTGCTAGCATTCAGGAGGAGGAAAGAAATTCAGTTGCCTACCATAGACATTTTGATCCAGTCAGTGAAGTTTTAACTAGTTAGAGGTAAAGACCCTTCTAATGCTTTCTCATCTCCAGTTATATTTATGTATTTATGTATTTATTTATTTATTTATTTTATTTTTTTTCAGACAGATTCTCACTAGAGTGCTATGGTGTCTCAGCTCACAACAACCTAAAACTCTTGGGCTTAAGTGATCCTCATGCCTTAACCTTCCAGTAGCTGGGACTACAGGTGCTTACAACACCTGGTTGGTTTTTATTTTTTTTTTTTGTTATTGTTGTCATTGTTTTTTAGCAGCCCTTAGCCGGGTTCAAAGCCCCAGCCTCAGTGCATGTGGCAAGTTCACTAACCACTGAGCTGGGGGTGACGAGCCTACAATGATTTTTAATTCAAAGCATTCTTTATACCAAATGGTCATATTTTGAGGCAAAATTTCCTTAGCTCCTTCAAGTAAAAATTACTTTCTTTTGATTCTGCTTGGTTCTCAGTGATTCTATGCATAAGGTAAGGTAAATGTGCAGTTGAGTGTGCGGGGAGATAGGTGTCTTAACATCTGGGAGAGGCTGATTGATTTCATCCTATCTTTGTTCTTATAAAGATGGTTGGTCTTTATAGTGAAACAATAGAAAAATTATAGCCAGGGCTGTGGTGGGTACCTGTAATCCCAGCTACTCGGGAGGCTGAGGCCAAAGAATCACTTGAGATCAAGAGTTAGAGCCCAGGATACTCTATGGGGCGCAAAAAAAGTGAGACTGTGTCTCAAAAAAAAATTTATTAAACTGTTTTTTTTTTTTTTTTTTTTTTTTTTTTGGCTCATGCCTGTAATCATAGAACTATGGTAGACCAAGGCAGGTAGAAAGCTTGATATCAGGAGTTCAAGACCAGTCTGAGCAAGACCAAGACCCTGTCTCTACTAAAAATAGGAAAAATAATGGGTTGTTGTAGGGGTGGGGGGCTGAGTCTCAGCTACTTCGGAGGCTGAGGCAAGAGGAATCCTTGAGCCCAAGAGATTGAGGTTGCTGTGAGTTGTGACACCATGGCCCTCTACCAGTGCCACAGCTTCAGACTGTGTTAAAAAAAAAAAAAAAGAAAGAAAGGAAAGAAAAAGAAACATTGTTAGCGCATAGCTTTTCTTCAGTTTTTTTCCTTTTCTTTTGTCTGTCTTCTTTTTCTCCTCCTCACCCCCTCCTCCTCCTTCTTCTTCTTTTTTGAGATACAGTCTCACTGTGTTGCCCAGGTTAGAGAACAGTGTAGCCACAGCCTAGCTCAGAACAAACTGAATCTACAGGGCTCAAGGAATCCTCTTGCCTCAGCCTCCCAAGTAGCAGGGACTGCAGACAGCTGCAACAGCGCCCACCTAATTTTTCTATTTTTAGAATAGGCAAGGTCTCGCTCTTTCTCAGGATGGTCTGGAACTCCTGAGCTCAAGTAATACATCCCACTCCATCTTCCAGAGTTCTAGGATTACAGGCCTGAGGAAATGTGGCCAGCCTAACTAATTACTCTTGAAAAGGGATTAAGATCTCGTTCTACCTTCTCCCTCTCTTGATAGCAGCACTCCCCAAAAATAGATTTGTTTTCATAAAACTATGAGGAGACCAGTAGATTCATAAGACATGTAAGTTAGTTCTCTTTATATTTCACCATCTCGCTGGTCTTTTAGAATTGTTTCCATAGACTCAAATGATTCCTCAGTGACCCATAAGAACAATGGAATATGAACTATGAGGCCTTGGGGTTGGAAAAACCTCGAAAAATATCTGTCTGCAGTCTTGTTAAAAGAAAAGTGGACACAGCATTCACATTCATAATACCCAGTAAATGGATACATTTACCTTCCTTCTTCCTCTTAAATTCAAGTATCTTTGGAATCTCTAAGAAGACATTTTTTCTTCACCCCCCCTTTGGGATACCATCTCATCTCTCTGCTCTCTTCTCTCTCCCTTCCCTCTCCCCCCTTCTAAACTGTAAAATATACTTTTATACCCGAATCTTTGCTTAGACAAATTCATTTTTTGTCTGGTGTACAGCACGTACTGAGCTTTTTCACTCTAACAGTTCTACATCTTGTAAAGAGGTTTATAACAAGTACTTCTCAGTGAGATATTTAACAAAGTCCAGTTACATGAAGAAGAGGTCATATTTAGTTAGAGGCCTAAGATTATCATTCATGCTTCCAATATAGTCATCTTGAGCCACTATTAAAATGTTTTTCATTTTTCTATTTCTGCCAATCATATATAAAACCTGTAACTATCAATGAGAGACTTGGCAAAGATGAAGCCTTTTTCCCATTGTCATACCAGGTAAATAACTTATAGTGTGCCTTGAGTTGAGTCAAGAAGATAGGTGGCTCCCAAGACTTTGAGGTTGCAATGATCTGTGATGACACCACAGCACTTTAACTAAAGAAACAAAAACACTGTCTCAAAAAAAATGTGTATTTTACAACAAAATTTAGTTTTTAAATTCCTTTACAACCTTGCACAATGACTTCCTTCTTGACAATAGACACTAAGATAGGGGCTTAAAGCAGAGTGAAAAGAAAACCTGCTCTGTTGAAGCAGGAAGTCTGGAGGGCCCATAAGAATGTGGAAATGGGATTTAGCAAGTAAGCTGTTGGATTAAACTGCACCAAGAGAGAAAGTTGGAGAATTCACATCAACCCTGCTGAGGCAAGCTGTGACCCCAAGGATAAAACAAAAGGTACAAAATCCATCACCAAGTGAACGAGAGCCCCTCCTTCAAAAGAACAGCTTGGAGTAACCCATGAACAAACGAGCAGAGTTCAAAAGTCCTCCCATTAAAATCCACAGGACAGGCCTTCTGAAGACTGGACATACTTTGCCTACTAGGGTGTGATGGCATTCTCCTGCTAGGCATAAAACTGTGTAAAATGGTATATGTTCTCTGCCTGGAATTCTGAGCTCCCAGCACTCCCCTCCACTCTCACTCTAAGGTCTGGAAACCTATCCACTAGGATTTTCTTGAGAGGTGTGGACAGGGTCTGGACTGCTGCTGGCCAGTGCTAATTCTGTGGCATGGGAATGAGGGGATGCGGAACCACACCAGGGCAGTTGTGCCACAAGGCACAGAGCAGTAGCCATTCTTGGCAACAATAGGGCTCACCCCTGGATATTCCGGAGTTATACCCTGATGTTTCTCTGGGCAACTGGAGGAGGCCAGGCATCTTCTCAGGTGGCAACCACCAGCCCTGCGGAACAGATCTAGCACAGAAACACAGGAACACTGAGTAAAGGGTTTGCTTGAGGCAGTATTGGCCTGGGTGGAGTGAGAACTAGAAAATGCACATAGAGAGTGGGATAATTTCCAGGGTGGGGGTGACCCAGAGAACCATTTTAATGAGACTAAGACACACCTTTTCAACAAGGGATCATCATCCTAAACAAAGGAGAGCAGGAAGAGGCTGGAACTGACAGGTAACCATGCTGTGAATACAACATACAGCTGAGACTGGGCAGTGGCACAGAAAGGGCCTGAGGCACAAACTCTGTAAACTCAAAACAGGTTCTATTCTGCAGAGGAATTTAGCAGAGACAGAGACAAATTCTGAAAAGTTGTTCTGTTCTGACAGTAACATCAATCAGGGCAGGGCAGGAACTGAGTAAACACCCTCAGCCTCCATAAAAAAAACAAGGTTGTCAGACCTCACCTCCCCCTGCTGGATAGTGGCAAAGAGCAGTGCCCACGATGAGGAGACATAGATCTCCTTGTGATTCAGGCAGGTGCAAACCCCTGGAATATCTGCTCATTGGAGGCAACTGGATCACAACCCTGTGGGGTTATCAGTGACCGGGTGTGACAGAGGTGCAAGGTGGGGAAGGAGTCATCAACCTTCCCAGATTAATCTATTAGCTAGGTGGGTCTTCCTGACCTCACAGAGGACCGGAGGGTGGCCATTGAATTACAAACTCAAAAAGCAAAATAACTTTCAGCCTCAATTCTTTATCCAGCTAAACTGACTTTCATTTATGATGGAGAAATTAAACACATTAATGACATTCACAGTTTGAAGACATTTGCCATAACCAAACCAGCACTTCAGGATATTCTCAGACCTATCCTCTGTAATGACCGCCCAATCATCTACCACAAAAGTAAACTCACTCAGAAACTTTGGATAATACTCCAACTTCCCCAGTACTGAAAGGATTAAAAATGTCCACTTGACTTTTGAAAACCTTGATACCCAAACTTTTACCAGACTTATCAATGTTGTTCATTAATGTGAATGGCTTACACTGTCTTCTAAAGAGGCACATGTTGGCTGACTGGATACAAAAACTCAGGAGAGAGAGATATATATATTTTTTTGTAGAGACAGAGTCTCACTGTACCGCCCTCGGGTAGAGTGCTGTGGCGTCACACGGCTCACAGCAACCTCTTAACTCTTGGGCTTACGCGATTCTCTTGCCTCAGCCTCCCGAGGAGCTGGGACTACAGGCACCCGTCACAATGCCCGGCTACTCAGGAGAGATATTTTCTGCATACAAGAATCTCATCTTACCTTAAAAGATAAATATAGACTCTGGGTGAAAGGATGGTTGTCCATAATTCAGGCAAATGGAAATCAGAAAAAATCAAATGTTGCAAGTTGATTTGCAGATACAATATGCTTTAAACCAACAAAATAAGAAAGAATAAGAATGGTAACTTCATATTTGTTAAGGGTAATACTCAATACGATGAGATTTCAATTATTAATATTTAATAATTAAATAACCAGAACCAGAATGCACCTCAATTTATAAGTGAAACTCTAATAAACATGAGTAATTTTATTTCCTCCATGTCCATAATAGTCCGAGATTTTAACAGTCCTTTGACCGTGTTGGATAGATCCTCCAATAAGAAAGAGGGTAGGAGGGAGGGGGTGGGGCCTTGGGGTGTGTCACCCTTTATCGGGGCAAGACAAGATTACACGAGGGACTTTACCTAACAATTGCAATCAGTGTAACCTGGCTTATTGTACCCTCAATGAATCCCCAACAATAAAAAAAAAAAGTAATTTTAAATTTAAACCTAACCATCCAACATTTGGATTTAACAGACATCTACAGAACATTTCATCCCAACAAAACTGAACACACACACTTATCATCAGCTCATGGAACATACTCCAAAAACGACCCCATCTTAGGTCACAAGTCTAACCTCAGTAAATTTAAAGGAATATAAATTATTCATTGCATCTTCTTGCACCACCATGGAATAAAAGTTAAACTCAGTAAAAATAGGAGCCTGCATACTCATATAAAAACATGAAAGTTAAATAACCTTGTGCTGAATGATAACTGGGTCATAAATGAGATTAAGAAAAAAATTGCCAAATTTTTGGAACAAAATGACAATGAAGACATGAATTATCAGAACCTCTTGGATAACACAAAGACAGTCCTAAGAGGGAAATTTATAGCACTACAAGCCTTCCTTGAGAGAACAGAAAGAGAGGAAGTTAACAGCTTAATGGAATATCTCAAGCAACTGAAAAGGAAGAACATTCCAATCCCGAACCCAGTAGAAGAAAATAAATAAAATTAATTAGACCAGAATAAAATGAAAAATAATTATACAACAGATCAATGAATCAAAAAGTTGTTTTTTTGAAAAGGTTAATAAAATAGATAAAACTTTGACTAAACTAATGAGAAAAAAAGAATAAAATCTCGAATTTCATTAATCAGAAAAGACAATGATGAAATAACAACGGACTCCTCAGAATTAAAAAAAAATCATTAATGAATATTACAAGAAACTTTATTGTCCTAAGAAAATCTGTAGGAAAGTCACCAATACTTGGAAGCATGTCACCTTCCAAGACTTAGGCAAAATCAAGTGAAATGTTGAACAGGCCTATCAAGTACTGAAATAGCATAAGACATACAAAATCTCCCTAAAAAGAAACGCCTGGGACCAGATGTCTTCATGTCAGAATTCTACCAAACCTTTAAAAAGGAACTAGTACCTATATTGCTCAACCTGTTCCAAAATATAGAAAAAGAATAAAGACTATCCAACACGTTCTATGAAGCAAACATCACCTTGATCCCCAAACCAGGAAAAGACCCAACAAGAAAAAAATAATTGTAGACCGATATCACTAATGAATATAGATTCAAAAATATTCAACAAGATACTAAAAAACAGAGGATCCAGCAACACATCAAACAAATTATATATCATGACCAAGTTGGTTTTATCTCAGAGTCTCAAGGCTGGTACAGTATACATAAATTTATAAATATAATTCATCACATAAACAAATTAAAAAACAGAGACCATTTGATTCTCTCAATTGATGCAGAAACAGCTTTTGATAATATCCCCCATCCCTTCATGATCAGAACACTTAAGAAAATTGGTATAGAAAGGACATTTCTAGAAATGATAGAGGTCATCAACCGCAAACCCACAGTCAATATGATATTGAACAGTGTTAAATTGAAATCATTTCCACTCAGATCAGAAACAAGGCGAGGAAGTCTATTGTCTCCTCTGCTATTTAACATTGTAATGGAAGTATTAGCCATGGTAATTAGGGAAGAGGAGGTGATCAAGTGTATTCATATAGGGTCAAAAGAGATCAAACTTTTGCTTTTCGCAGATATGATTGTATATACTGAAAATACCAGGGATTCTGCTACAAAACTCTTAGAAGTGATGAAAGAATACAATGGTGTCTCAGGTTACAAAATCAACATTCATAAATCAGTAGCCTTTATATATATCAAAAATAGTCAAGCGGAAAAAACAGTTAAGGACTCTATTCCATTAACAGTAGTGCCAAGGAAGACGAAATATTTGGGAGTTTATCTAATAAATACATGAAAGATCTCCATAAAGCAACTATGGAACTCTAAGAAAAGAAATAGATGAAAATGTTAAAAAATGGAAAAACATACCATGCTCATACCAGGGAAGAATCAACATTGTTAAAATGTCCACACTACCCAAAAAAATATACAATTTTAGTGCAATCTCTACTAATCCTTAACTGTCATACTTTAAAGATCTTGAAAAAATAATACATCATTTCATATAGAATCAGAAAAAAACTTGAATAGACAAGATATTACTCAGAAATAAAAACAAAGCAGGAGGAATCATGCTACCAGACCTCAGACTATACTGTAAATTGATAGTGATCAAAATAGGATGGTACTGGCACAAAAACAGAGAAGTAGATGTCTGGAACAGTATAGAGAACCAAGAGATGAACCCACCTACTTACTGTTAACTGATCTTTGACAAGCCAATTAAAAACATTTAGTGGGGAAACGATTCCCTATTTAACAAATGGTGATGGGTGAACTGGCTGGCAACAAGTAGAAGACTGAAACTGGACCCACACCTTTCACTATTAACTAATATTGAATCTAACTGGATTAAAAATTTAAACCTAAGACATGAAATTATAAAAATATGAGAATAAATTGCATGGAAAACTCTTGAAGAAATCTGTCTGGGCAAATATTTCATGAGGAGGAACCCCCAGGCAAATGAAGCACCTTCAAAAGTACACTACTGGGACCTGATCAAACTAAAAAGCTTCTGTATGGCAAAGAACACAGTAAGTAAAGCAAGCAGACAGCCCTCAGAATGGGAGAAGATATTTTCAGGATATGTCTTTCACCAAGGTTTAGTAACCAGAATCCACAGAGAACTCAAATGTATAAGCAAGAAAAGAACAAGTGATCCCAACACAGGCTGGGCAAGGGACTTGAAGAGAAATTTCCCTGAAGAAGACAGATGCATGGCCTACAGACATAAGAAAAAATGCTCATCTTCCTTAATCATTAGAGAAATGTAAATCAAAACTACTTTGAGATATTATCTAACTCCAGTAAGACTAGCCCTTATCACAAAATCCCAAGACCAGAGATGTTGGCATTGATGTGGAGAAAAGGGAACATTTCTACACTTCTTGTGGGAATGCAAATTAGTACATTCCTTTTGGAAAGATGTTTGGAGAACACTTATGGATCTAAAAATAGACGTGCCATTCAATCCTATAATTCCTCTACTAGGTATATACCCAGAAGACCAAACATCACATTATAACAAATATATTTGTACCAGAATGTTTAATGCAGCCCAATTCATAATTGCTATGTCATGGAAAAAGCACAAATGCCCATTGATCTACAAATGGATTAATAAATTGTGGTATATGTAAGTCATGGAATACTAAGCAGCCTTAAAAAAGATGGAGACTTAAATCTTTCATGTTTACGCGGATGGAGCTGGAACATATTCTTCTTAGTAAAGTACCTCAAGAATGGAAGAAAAAGTATCCAATGTACTCAACCCTACTATGAAACTAATTTATGGCTTTCATATGAAAGCTATAACCCAGTTATAACCTTAGAATATGGGGAATGTGGAGGGGGAGGGGAGGGAGGAGGATGGGCAGAGGGAGGGTGATTGGTGGGATTACACCTACAGTGCATCTTACAAGTGTACATGTGAGGGCGGCTCCTGTGACTCAGTAAGTAGGGCGCCAGCCCCATATGCCGAGGGTGGCGGGTTCAAACCCAGCCCCGGCCAAACTGCAACCAAAAAATAGCCGGGCGTTGTGGCGGGCGCCTGTAGTCCCAGCTGCTCGGGAGGCTGAGGCAAGAGAATCGCGTAAGCCCAAGGGTTAAGAGGTTGCTGTGTGACGCCACGGCACTCTACCCGAGGGCGGTACAGTGAGACTCTGTCTCTACAAAAAAAAAAAAAAAAAAAAAAAAAAACAAGTGTACATGTGAAACTTACTAAATGTAGAACATAAATGTCTTTACACGATGGCCAAAAAAGTGCCAGGAGGGCTATGATAACCAGTATTATGACAATATGTCAAATATTATGTAAAACCAGGGCATGGTGCCCATGATCACATTAATGTACACAGCTATTTAATTAAAAAAATCAATAAAAGTAAATAAATAAATAATAAGAAAAAAAGAACGTGGACATGGGCGGCACTCATAGCTCACTGGCTAGAGTGCTGGCCATGTACACCAAGGCAGGGAGGTTCCAACCCGACCGGGCAGCTAAACAATGACAACTGCAACAAAATGCATATCCGGGCATTGTGGCGGCAACTGTAGTCATATAGTCATGGCTACTCTGGAGTTTCAGGCAAGAGAATCACTTAAGCCTCAGAGTTTGAGGTTGCTCTGAACTGTGATGCCACAGCACCCTACCAAGGGTGACAAAGTGAGACACTCTCAAAAAAAAAGAAAGAAAGAAAAGAATGAAAAAGAAAAGAAAAGAAGAAAAGAAAAAGAATGTGGACATGAAGTCACATAAGTAACCAATGACCAATAGAAACAGACCATCAATGACCAATAGGAAAGGGCAATACTGCCTGGAGGCCTATGAAAGTCTTGCAGCCAATTTCAAACAGAGAGAGCATTTATACCCCTGCCCGTCTTTGCCTATCTGGTCCTCTCACTTTTTCTCCTCCATGAGAGGAACCTACTTCCAATTCTCTTTGGAAGTGCTCTAAACTTTCTCTTTCTTCTTCTGAAAAAAAAAAAAAAACCTCTGTTACCCTGAAACTTGTGTAGGTTTCCTTCCCTTTCTATCCACCTGCCTGAGGTGCTCCAGGTTTATTCTCTGTTTCCACTCACTTTTTCTATTACCGCTGTGCCTCAATTGAGCTTTACTAGAGCTCAGTCCAATAGTTGAACCAGGACAACAGGGTTTGGGGAACTGGTACCCGGAACCCAGAACACTCTTACTCTAAGGGACATCCATATCATCAAAGGCACTTTACCTTGAGGATTTCTAGGAATCTGCTGCAAACCACTGAAAGCCACTGTTTCTATAAGTGGACAGTTTCCACATAAGAGGAAACAAGCTGCTGCTTTTAAAACTACTACCAAAGAAAACAGAACAAGATTACACCCAGCTAATTTTTTCTATTTTAAGTAGATCCAGGGTCTCCACCCCTACTCAGACTGGGTCAAAATCCCATGTTCAAGGGATCCAGCTCCCTCAGCCTCCCAGAGTGCTAGGATTGTAGGTGTGAGCAACCACACCAAGCCTCATGTCAGTAACCTTTCAGAGAACCTTTAGAGGGTGGGAACAAAGATCCTAAGTCACTAACCATTCTACACACATTACCTATTATTACACTACAATATGCTCTCAAATATTAATGTTGAAACAGAGTAAGCAACCCTCCCCCCCATAGATATAAAAACATAAAATTGAGGCTGGAAAATATGTAACAGAGGAAATGCCCTAAAAAAATAGCTAACACATTTTCTGTCTCTTAACTCTTTTTGAAACAAGACATGCATCCCTGTCTTTAGCAGTAGTCCAGAGGGGGAGGAAAATGTCTTTAGTTATTTTGCACTAGCAAAGTGGGTCAGGAGGCTGTGATCTGGCTGAGAGGCAGAGGTGGTGAGCTGCTGAGCTGCTGAGCTGGCTCCCATATAGGCAGCAGAGATCACAGTTGTGTCTTCATCTGATATGGGATATTAACTTCAGTTGAATAACAATAGGCCCTCTCTCTTAATTTTTTGGAGACAGAGTTTCACTTTGTCACCCTTGGTAGAGTGCCCTGGCATTGTGGCTCACAGCAATCTCAAATTCCTGGGCTCAAGAGATTCTCTTGCCTCAGTCTCCCAAGTAGCTGGACTATAGGGATCTACACAAAGCCCAGCTATTGTTTAGAGATGAGGTCTCTCTCTGGCTCAGACTGGTCTCCAACCCGTGGGTTAAGGCTATACACCCACCTGAGCCTCACAGAGTGCTAAGATTACAGTCATGAGTCATGTCATATGGTCCTGGACCTCCATTATGAGCTCTGTGATGCTGGAGTTGGTGTCTCATGCCTGTGATCCTAGCACTTTGGGAGGCCAAGGCGGGTGGTTTCCTTGAGCGCAGGAATTCGAGACCAGTGTGAACAAGAGTGAGACTCTATTTCTACTAAAATTAGAAAAACAATGAGCCATTTGTTGTGGTGGGTGCCTATATCCCAGCTATTGGGGAGGCCGAGGGAAGAGTATCACTTGAGACCAAGAGTTTGAGGTTGCTGTGAGCTATGACGCCACTTCACTCTATACAGGGCAACTGAGTGAGACTCGGTCTAAACCAACAAACTAAGAAACACTGTGTTTATGCAGAAAACAGATGTGCAGGAAAAATCGGTATTTTGAGAGGGATAGTCTGTCATTTTTCATCCTTTGCCAGCAAAGTAATAAATTTAATTTTCCTTCTCAAAAACCACTTATTCTTGTGTTTTTGTTTTTATTTGACCTCCAAAAGAAGTGCTAAACTTTCAGTAACAATATGATCACCTTATCCTCATCCTATTATTTGGAACCTTTATGACTGCCTTCTGTCACTTAAGAAAAACAAAATGTACCTTTAAGTTTTTCATATGTCCTATATACTGCTCTGACTTTAACTGACTGGTGGATCTAACATCTACCAACACTTGATGATAATAATTTAATAGCAATTTATTTATTGTTTTTCTTTCTTTCTTTTTTTTTGAGATAGATTTTCACAATGTCTCCCTAAATAGAGTGTCATTGCCTCACAGATCACAGCAGCATCAAACTGTTGGGCTTAAGTGATTCTCTTGCCTCAGCCTCCTGAATAGCTGGGATTACAGGCATCCACCAAAATGCCCCTTCTCAGTCTTTCCCTATTTCCCTTTTTCTGTTGCAGTTGTTATTGTTGCTTAGCTGGCCCAGGCTGGGTTTGAATCCACCACCCTCAGTGTATGTGGCTGGTGCCATAACCATTGTGCTACGGACACCAAGCCAGCAATTTTTTAAAAACTTCTCAATGCAGAGAGTATCCCTTCCTGCACTTAAAGTCCCATCATATTGTTAAATCTCAACCTTCAGCCTTTTGAAAATGTATTTTGACCTCACATTTCAGAATGCTTCTGCTATGGGTATTATTGTATTTATAAGACCTAGCCAGTCAGAAGTAGACAATTAACATTGAGAGGTTTTGGCCAAATAGTCAGTTTGTTCTCTTCAGAAACACATCATCTTGTTTTATTTAACTATTTAACTCTACTCAGAAATGTGTCTACCTCTAGGGACACAAAAACCAGCTTACCCCTCCTGTAATTAATGACACTTATACTCCCAATTATATAGGGCTCTTCTTCTCAGGGCTAAATAGGGGCCCCCTGTTTTCTAGGCCTGAATGAGCTCAGAAATGAGTCTCAGCACAGACTCCCATTCCTAGGCACAAACAGGCCACACTTTCTAGGAGGTTCCTCCTGAAGTAGGGACCATATACCCTAATTACTTGCCTGAGGCAAAAACTGCAGGACCCAAAATCCTGTGCTAAGTTTAGGATTATTTTCTGCTGGCAGACCTCTGACTAATTGTGGTAAACTTCCCCAATCTCCTCCTGCCTGGAGGATAGAATTTAACCCCCCTAGACTTTTGGGGCTTCCCACTTTGCTTCTCCCCCTCAGCTGACAGAGTTTCTGTTCCCCCTTTTGCTTATCAATCTTTCTATCAGTCTTTCCCTGAAAATAAACTCTATCCTGTTGCTTATCTGCTTGGAATGTAGTTCCATTCTTTTTTTTTTGGGGGGGGGCGTCCAAATTTCTGTATATGAAGGAATGGTACAAATAAAACAACATTAGTGGATGTTTTGATATAAATTATGGAAATGGTCAAGGAAACCCCAAGAAGCATGCAGTGCCTTGGTGACCACGGAAGTCACCCTATGGCTATGGGGAAGTATACCTAAGGCTTAGCTCTCATCATTACTCTCTACCAGGGTGTGCTGTTCAAAGAGATACTCAGACATCCAAGATTTGAGGTTCCCACCCTGCACAGGTTGTTTATGTGATCCCTCAGTTCTTTAATGGATTTCAGGTAATGTGTCTCAATTAAGTCAAACAGTGGGAATCATTTTTGTCATTGGCCAGTTTCTGCAGTTCCAGTAGTGACTGATTTACACCATTTTCCCTAGTGTAATGCACACTTCATCGGATTCACCCCACTCTCCCAATCATCACCGTCTGATTGCAAGGTTTCTCAGTTTCTAGGAATGTTCCCTCTCTTCATGAGCTTGAAGATGAAAGTATTAGGCAAATTCTTTATAGCCACATTGTCACGGACAAAGTAGTAAGACATGGACAGGCAGACATAAGACGAGAGAACTCCAGGATGAGCTGGCAATTGATGGCAGCCTCTGAGTCCTGATGGTAGTTCTGTTGCACCAGCCAGGGGGATATGGTTGTCTCGCTGGTAGCTGAGGAGAGGTGTGGCATCTGAAAGAGTTTGACTGGTGGCCCCAGGGGGCCTTAGGGCAGTCAGAGGGCACAGTAAAAAGGTATTGGAGGGCTGCTTGTGAGTGGCCGGCCCCGGTGGGGAATGAGCACCAGGTTCAGTTCAAACACTGTTGAAGTCAGACTCCATAGTGACACTTGGTGAAGAACATTACGTGGTTTTATTCTTCAAACACTGAGACCAGAGTCTTGGCACAGAGAGATATTCTGACCACACGAACACGTTCTACATTTTACCCATGTACTATCACTTGGTATTTTTATTATTATTATTAAATCATAGCTGTGTACATTAATACGATCATGGGGCACCATACACTGGTTATATAGACCGTTTGACACATTTTCATCACACTGGCTAACCTAGTATTCCTGGCATTTTCTTAGTTATTATGCTAAGACATTTACATTCACATTTACTAAGTTTCACATATACCCTTGTAAGATGCACCACAGGTGTAATCCCACGAATCACCCTCCCTCCGCCAACCTCCAGCTCTCTCCTCTCTCTTTTTTTTTTTTTTAATTTTTTTATTAAATCATAACTGTATACAATGATATGATTATGGGGCATCATACACTCACTTCCTCTGCTGGGCATATACCCAGAAGACCAAAAATCTCCTCTCTCTTTTCCTATTTCCCCTATTCTTGGGTTATAACTGGGTTATAGCTTTCATGTGAAAGCCATAAATTAGTTTCATAGTAGGGCTGAGTACATTGGATACTTTTTTTTCAATTCTTGAGATGCTTTACTAAGAAGAATATGTTTCAGCTCTATCCATGTAAACATGAAAGATGTAAAGATTCCATCTTTCTTTAAGGCTGCATAATACTGCATGGTGTACATATAGCACAATTTATTAATCCATTCATGAATCGAAGGGCACTTAGGCTTTTTCCATGGCTTAGCAATTTTTAATAGGGCTTCAATAAACATTCTGGTACAAATATCATTGTTATGATGTGATTTTGGGTCTTCTTGGTATATGCCTAGTAGAGGAATTATAGAATTGAATGGTAATTCTATTTTTAGATCTCTAAGTGTTCTCCAAACATCTTTCCAAAAGAAATGTTTAATTTCAGTACCACCAGAAGTGTAAAGGTGTTCCCGTTTCTCCACATCCACGCCAACATCTCTGGTCTTGAGATTTTGTGATATAGGCTAATCTTACTGAAGTTAGATGATATCTCAAATTTGTTTTGATTTGCATTTCTCTGATGATTAAAGATGATGAGCATTTTTCATACGTCTGTAGGCCGCATGCCTATCTTCCTCAGTGAAATTTCTCTTCAAGTTTTTTTTCCCAACCTGTGATGGGATCACATGTTCTTTTCTTGCATATACATTAGAGTTCTCTGTTGATTCTGGTTATTAAACCTTTGATTTATAAACTGCAAATATCTTCTCCAATTCTGATGGCTGTTTGCTTGCTTTACTTACTGTGATCTTGGCTGTGCAGAAGCTTTTTAGTTTGATCGGGTCACAGTAGTGAATTTTTGAAGCTACTTAAATTGCTCGGGGGTGGGGGATCCTCCTCATAAAATATTCGCCCAGATCGATTTCTTCAAGGGCTTTCCCTGCACTCTCTTCTAGTATTTTTATAGTTTAATATCTTAAGTTTAAATCTTTAATCCAGTGAGAGTCTATGTTAGTTAATAGTGACAGGTGTGGGTCAAGTTTTAGTTTTTTACAGGTGGCCAACCTGTTCACCCAGCACCATTTGTTAAATAGCTAATCTTTTCCCCACTAAATGTTTTTAATTGGCTTGTCAAAGATCAAATAACTGTAAGTAGCTGGATTCATGTCTTGGTTCTCTATTGTGTTCTAGACATCTATTTTTCTGTTTTTGGGCCAGTACCATGCTGTTTTGATCACTATTGATTTGTAGTATAGTCTGAGATCTGGTAGCATAATTCCTCCTGTTTGTTTTTATTTCTGAGTAATGTCTGGCTATTAGAGGTTTTATCTGATTCCATATAAAATGAAGTATTGTTTTTTCAAGATATTTAAAGTATGACAGTGGAGCTTTAATAGGGATTGCATTAAAATTGTACATTGCTTTGGGTAGTATCAACATCTTAGCAATGTTGATTCTTCCCAGCCATCAGCATGGTATGTTTTTCCATTTGTTAACATTTTCAGCTGTTTCTTTTCTTAGAGTTTCATAATTCTCTTTATAGAGAGCTTTCACGTCCTTTGTTAGTTATAATCCCAAATATTTCATCTTCTTTGGCAGTACTGTGAATGGAATAAAGTTATTAACTGTTTTTTACCTTGACTGTTGTTTGTATTATAAAGGCTACCAATTCATTAATGTTGATTTTGTAACCTGAGATGCTGCTGTATTTTTTTTTATCACTTCTAAGAATTTTGTAGTAGATTCCCTGGAGTTTTCTAGATAAACAATCATTTCATTTGCAAAGAATGAAAGTTTGATATCTTCTGACCTTATATGGATACACTTGATCACCTTTTCTTCCGTAATTGCAGTTGCTAAAGCTTCCATTTCCATGTTAAAGAGCAGTGGAGAGAATGGGCAGCCTTGTCAGGTTCCTCAGCTGAGTGGAAATGATTTCAATTTAACTCCAGTCAGTAAGATATTGGCTGTGGGTTTTCTGTAGAGGGCCTCTATCAGTTTAAGAAATGTCCCTTCTATACCAATTTTCTTAAGTGTTCTGATCATGAGGGGATACTGTATATTATCAAAAGCTTTTTCTTCATCAATTGAGAGAAGCATATGGTCTTTGTTCTTTAATTTGTTTATGTGCTAAATTATACTTATAGATTTACGTATATTGAACCAGCCTTGAGACCCTGGGATAAAACCAACTTGGTCATGAGGTATAATTTATTTGATGTGGTCCTGGATTCTGTTTGTTAGTATCTTGTTTAATATTTTTGCATCTGTATTGATTAGTTATATTGGTCTATAATTTTCTTTTCTTGTTGGGTATTTTTCTGGTTTGGAGATCAGGTCATGCTTTCTTCATAGAATGTCTTGTGTAGTCTTCCTTCTTTTTCTTTCTTGTGGAACATGTTGATTAATATATGTACTAATTCCTCCTTAAAGGTTTAATAGAATTCTGACGTGAAGCCATCTGGTCCGGGGCTTTTATTTTTAGGGAGGTTTTGTATGATTGATGCTATTTCAGAACTTGATATGGGCCTGTTCAGCATTTCCACTTGATTCTGCCAAAGTCTTGGAAGGTGACGTGCTTTCAAGTATTGGTCAAATTCCTTCATATTTTCCTATGTCTGAGAATAAAGTTTCTTGTAATATTCATTAAGGATTTTTTGAATTTATGAGGAGTCTGTTGTTATTTTGTCTTTGTTGTTTCTGATTGACGAGATAAAAGATTTTACTCTTTTTTTTCTGATTAGGTTAGCCAAAGGTTTATCTATTTTATTGACATTTTCAAAAAAACAACTTTTTGATTTATTGATCTGTTGCATAATCTTTTGTTTTCAATTTCTTTTAATTCTGCTCTAATTTTTGATATATCTTTTCCTCTACTGGGTTTGGAATGTTCTTTTTTTCCAGTTGCTTGAAATGTCCCATTAAGTTGTTAACTTCCTCTCTTTCTGTTCTCTTCAGGAAGGCTTGCATTGTTATAAATTTTCTTCTTAGGACTGCATTTGTGATATCCCAGGGGTTCTGATACTTCATGTCTCCATTGTCATTTTGTTCCAAAGAATTGGCAAATTGTTTCTTAATCTCATCTCTGACCCAGCTATCATTCACCATAAGTTTATTTAACTTCCATGTTTTTTATATGAGTTTGCAGTATCCTGTTGTTACTGAGCTCAACTTTTATTTCATGATGGTCTTAGGACATGCAAGGAATAATTTCAATTCCTTTAAATTTACTGAGGTTAGACTTGTAACCTAAGTTAGGATCGTTTTTTGAGTATGTTCTGTGGGCTGATGAGAATTAGGTGTATTCAGTTTTGTTGGAATGAAATGTTCCATAGATTTCTGCTAAATCAAAATGTTGGATGGTTAGGTTTAAATCTAAAATTTCTTTCTTCAGATTCTTATTGGAGGATCGATCCAACACTGTCAAAGGAGTGTTGAAATCTTCAACTATTATGGAGCTGGAGGAAATCAAGTGGCTCATGTCTGTTAGAGTTTCTCTTATAACTTGAGGTGCATTCTGGTTGGTTAAATAGATTTTAATAATTGAAAACTCATAATATTGAGCATTACCATTAACAAAAATAAAGTGACCATTCTTATCCTTACTTACTTTTGTTGGTTTAAAGCCCATTGTGTCTGCAAATAGGATTGTAACACAAGTTTTTTTCTTATTATAATTTGCCTGAAATATGGATGACCAACCTTTCACACTGTGTTTATTTTTGTCTTTTAAGGTATGATGTGACTTTGTAGGCAGAAAATATCTGGCATGAGTTTTTGTACCCATTCAGCTAAACTGTGCCTCTTTAGAGGACAGTTTAAGCCGTTCACATTAATGGAGAATATGCATAAGTCTGGTAAAATTTTGGGTATCAAGTTTTTCAAGAGTCCATTGTACATTTTTAATCCTTTCGCCACTGTGGAAGTTGGAGTTTCATCAAAAGGTTCTGAGTGAGTTTACTTTTGTGGTAGAGGATATGGTTGGTCATTACAGAGGATAGGTCTGAGAATATCCTAAATAGCTCATTTGGTTATTGTAGGATCATATTTAGAAATAAACTTATCCTACATCAAGCACACAAAGTAAATTCAGTGTGAGTTTAAAATGACATGCTTTACTTCCAGAGGCTTAAGATGCTTGGACCCCCCTGGGTTACTCACAGAGTTAGGCTCTTTGGAAAATTCCTTAGGCCTTTTCTCTGAAGCAGTACACCCCATGAAGCCTGAGATCCAAGGGCATGCCGCCCTTCCTCAGAGATACGGGCCAGAGGATTGACATATGTTAACAACATATTGTCACAGGTCTATAGGTGGTCTGCCCTGAAGGAAGGTCACAGTCGTTACTTCATACTGAGTAAACTGAGTGAATGCTTGAAGATTAACTCTGTTCCCCTATAGCTGTTTTCGTCTTTGTGCCCTGCTCGGAAAACTAGTCACTGTTTAGAGGAAGAGATTTACTACACAAGTGGTTACACTGATATGATAAATATTTCCTTTCAAGTCCAAATTCAGCTAATAGATAATGGATTAGGTGTGTACGTGACTGGAAGGGTATAAAACTTAAACGTGGAATAAAGAACTTTGCTATATGCCATCAAACGGTGTATAGTCTGTTTCTTGACTTAATAATTACAGGAGCGAGTTCACACCTACAGCAAAGCTGCTGCTCGTTCGCCTCTCGGTTCATGCAACATATTGGCGTAGTCGGCAGGATCAGGGGATCGCGAAGGAGCAGTAAGACTTTCTGAACACCAGGCTGGAGGATGGCCGCCACCACCAGGATGCCTCGGAGAGATCTTCGCTGAAGCAGTTTGAGGTAAGCTTGAGAACCCTGTAACTGGGACAGTGCAATTGCCACGCAGAGTACATGGGCCGTCTCCAGCATATCAAGAAACATGGGAGGGAATAATATGAGTCTTCAGCTCTCTTCTTCTTTGGAGGACAAATCTATTGCCATTTTAAAAACTCTGATTTCTGAAACTAAAATTCCGGTAAAAACCAGTAACCTGAGGGAACATTTCCGTGTGGTTGTTAAGCATTGCGGCTGGTTTACACCTGACCGGAAAGTCCAGCTTAATTTAAAAGTCTGGAAGAAAGTGGGTCAGGCTCTGCGTCGTGCCCACCAAGAAGGCAATTTTATAAGTAGGGTAATATGGGTAACATATCAGCTGTTTCAGACATGTTCTGAGCAAGATTCTGAGACTGAGGATATTGGCGCTGACGAGTGGCCACCCCCGCCTCCTTTGTCCGAGCTGGGTCAGTAAGGCCAGCCAGAACAAGTTGCGGAATATCTCAGAATAGGAATATGTATATGATATGCCACATTCCCATTCTAAATCCCAATCTAAGAAGCCTCAAAAGTAATATGTGGGTGACTTAAAAGACTTAAAAGTGACACAGAGACCTGTCCAGAATTAGTGGAAATGGCTGATGAATCAGCTCAAAAAGAGTCTGAGTTTGAACACCTTAAAAAGGTTATGGCTGAAAATTTTCATACAATGAATCAAAGAATTGCCTTCTTAGAAAAGAAGGGAGCTGCAATACTCTCCTCTAGAGCAAGCTCTAAAGCAGGTTCTTGTAAAGATGTGCTTCCACCTTACAAGCCTCTAACTCCTTCTGCACCAGCAGGTCCTATAGGCTGGAGGGAAGGCCCCTTCTATCCTGTGTGGCCTAATCCTCCAAATACTCGCTTCACAGTACGGCATCACTTTCCTTTAGATATTTCTGAATTGGCTATATCTAATGAAAACTCAGTTCAAATTTCAGAATCAGGTTATAATAAGGAGCCTGTTGTACAAGCATATCCTGTTTTCAGGGAAATTCAAGAGAATGGTCAATCAGGAGTTGCTCAGCATGCTCCTATACAAAGAAAAATTTTAAGAACAATGAAAGATGCTATTTTTGCCTATGGACCCACTTCACCCTTCGTAATTGGCATTTTAAATTCATATTGCACAAATCATATTTTTATTCCTGCTGACTGGGAAACTTTAGCTCGTACTACCTTGAGCCCTGGTCAGTTTTTACAATTTAAGGCTTGGTGGCTGGAAGAGGCAACTTTGCAAAACCGAGCTCAGGGAACTCTAGTTAACTCTTTAATGGGTTCTGGCCCTGCGGCTGACATTCAAAAACAGCTGCAATTAACACAAGATTAATTAAGGCAAGTTAAAGATGTTTGTATTGGAGCTTGGCAAAGACTAGAGGAAAAAGATGGGGTTAAACAATTTTTTACAAAAATCATGCAAGCAAACAATAAACCATACTCTGAATTTGTAGCTAGACTTCAGACAGCAATTGAAAGGTCTGTTCCTGGAGAACAGGCCAGACAGATGCTTCTATTACAATTAGCATTTGAGAATGCCAATTCAGATTTTAAGTTAGCCCTGACCCCCGTCAAGAATCAGGACAAGGTTTCCATTGAACAATATCTCTGCACTTGTAGGGATATTGGTTCTGGAGCATTTCAGGCAAAGCTTAATGCTGCCGCCTTGGCGGAGGCACTTAATGGGACTAAAAAGAAGGTAAAATGTTTTAATTGTGGGAAAATAGGGCATCTGCGTTCTGAATGTCGCAAGGCTAAAATTGAGAGTACTACAGCTGCGGTAACTCAGAATGTGAAGCTGCAAGCACCTGGCCTATGCCGCCGCTGTGGAAAAGGTAAACATTGGACTAATGAATGTAGATCTGTTAGAGATAAAGACGGCAAACTCCTGCCGCCCAAAGTAAAATTTATTCCAGCTCAGGAATCAAAAAATGGGATATCAGGCCCAGCTCGGGGCCTGAAAACAAAATCGAGCAATTAAGGTCCATTTCCAGTGGACAATGGGGTAACACACGCCCAGGAGAATCAGAACAATTAATTGAAATAGAGCCTGAAAAATTACATGTCCAAGATCTCTTTCATGCAACTCAAGGAAGTGCAGCATTAGACATACCAATACTACATGAGGAAGAAATCTTAGCTGGACAAAAACCTAGAAAACTTCAGACTGGAATACATGGCCCTATTCCACCAGACTCCGTGGGACTGATTTTAGGTAGAAGCAGTTTAACAATGGAAGGTTTGAACATACATCCTGGAGTTATTGATTCTGATTTTCAAGGGGAAATTATGCTTATGGCTTCTTCTACTCAAAATATAAAATTAAAAGCTGGTCAAAGAATTGCACAAATTTTAATACTGCCCTATCATAAAGGACAGGCTGCTCCCGTAAAGCGGGAAGGTGGCTTTGGCAGCACAGCAAAACAGGTTTTTTGGCACACTTTCCTTAATGACTCTAGACCTCAGTGTACAGTAACTTTTGCTGACAAAATAACAATTACTGGACTAGTAGATTCAGGAGCTGATGTTTCGATAATTGCTTCCTACATGTGGCCTAAGGGCTGGCCAAAAAAGAAAATCGACACTACTTTTGTTGGTTTGGGAACTTTAACTGATATTGAACAAAGTACAAATATTTTAAACTGCTCTGGCCCTGAGGGTGAGAAAGCTCAACTACGCCCTTATGTGGCTCCTATTGCATTATCTATTTGGGGCAGAGATCTTTTACAACAGTGTGGAGCTATGATTACTATTCCAACTATTTCCAAACCAGCCAAGACTATAATGATGAATATGGGTTATAATCCCATTGACCCCACTCCTAATTTAAAACCTGAAATTGTAAGATTGGGAAATGACAAAACTTGACTAGGCTTGCCTGCTCTTCATGAGGGTTTTATATAGAGGCTCCTGTTCAGTGCTTTGCCCTGCCGTTAAAATGGTTAACAGATAAACCGATATGGGTTGAACAGTGGCCGCTCCCTTATGAAAAATTAGAAGCGCTTCATAATATAGTTCAAGACCAGTTAAAAGCAGGCCATATAATGTGCAGTACCAGTCAATGGAATAGCCCAGTATTTCTAGTAAAAAAGAGATCTGGGAAATGGAGAATGGTGACTGATTTCAGACGAATCAATGCAATTATTTCTCTGATGGGAAACTCCCAATCTGGAATACCTAACCCATCTCTAATTCCTAAAACTTATTCTATCATCATAATTGATTTAAAAGACTGTTTCTTTACCATTCCCCTTCATCCTGAAGATGCTGAAAGATTTGCTTTCACTATTCCTGCCTTGAACTCAGAAAATCCTGCAAGATGCTTCCATTGGAAGGTCCTTCCTCAAGGCATGTTGAATAGCCCCACCTTATGTCAACTTTTTGTAAATCAGCCTTTAGAGATAGTAAGGACACTTTTCCCGGAGGGTATATGCTTACATTATATGGATGATATCTTAATAGCACACCCTGATAAGGAAAAGTTACAACAGATGTTTGAAACTGTAAAGGAAAACTGCCAGCAGTTTGGACTTGTAGTTTCTGAGGACAAAATACAGTATACAGATCCATGGGAATATTTAGGATATAAAATAACTAGACAAAAAATAATTCCACAAAAAGTAACTATTAGAAGAGATACTTTAAAAACTCTGAATGATTTTCATGAAATCTTTTTTTTTTTTTTTTTTTTTTTTTGGCCGGGGCTGGGTTTGAACCCGCCACCTCCGGCATATGGGACCGGCGCCCTACCCGCTGAGCCACAGGCGCCGCCCTCTGAATGATTTTCAAAAACTATTAGGAGATATAAATTGGATTAGACCTAGTTTAGGAATTCCCACATATGCTCTAAAAAATTTGTTTGCAACCTTATAAGGACCAGCTGATTTAAAAAGCCCTAGAGTATTAACTGCTGAGGCAGAAAAAGAATTACAGTGGATAGAACAGCCTATCCAGCAATCTCAGATAGATAGAATTGATGAAGTCGGTCATTTTTATTTATATGTGTTTCCTTCCAATCATTCTCCTACCGGACTGTTAACACAAGAGAACAATTTTATAGAATGGTGTTTTCTACCTAACAAGACAGTTAAAAAAATGGAAACATATATATACAAAAAAGCCGCAATAATTTTAAAAGGACGTCAAAGATTTAGACAATTAATTGGGAAAGACCCAGAAAAAATATTTGTGCCTCTTACTAATTCTCAAATTAATAATTTATTTATCTTCAACATTGAATGGCAAATCACTCTTTCAGATTACCTAGGAATTATAGATAACCATTATACTAAGGATAAAAGAATTCAATTTCTTAAAAAAACCTATTGGATATTACCAAAAGTTATTAAAGACCATCCTTTAGATAATGCTCTCACTTTTTATACGGATGCTAACAAGAAAGGAATTGCAGGATATATAGGAGAAAAAATACAAAAGGTTGAACAGTCTCCTTATCAATCTGTTCAGAAAGCTGAATTATTTGCTATACTAATGCTACTAAGTGATTCTCCAGATTGAGAGATAAATATTATTAGTGACTCAATCTTTTGTACAATTGTAGTACAAAACATTGAGACTGTTACTTTAACTGAAAATAATTCAGAATTAAATTTGTTGTTTCACAAACTACAAAAGTTAGTAAGAGTCAGAGTAAAAGGTATTTATATTACACACATTAGAGCCCATACAGAATTACCCGGACCTTTATCAGAAGGCAATCATATGGTAGATCAATTAATAGGGTCAGTACTTACTGCCCAACAAGAACATAACATTCATCATTCTAATGCAAGATCATTAAAACAGAGACATGGCATCACTTGGCACTCTGCCAGAGCCATAGTCCGATCTTGCCCCACTTGCCAACTTTTAGTATCACCTCCTTTACCCAAGGGAGTTAATCCTAGCGGATTGAAATCTAATCAACTATGGCAAATGGATGTGACTCAATTTCCAGAATTTGGTAAGACAAAATATATACATCATACTGTAGATACTTATTCTCATTTTTCATGGGCAACAGCATTATCATCGGAAAAAGCAGATGCTGTTATTACACATCTATTAGAATGCTTTCCTATTATGGGCAAACCTGAAACTATAAAAACAGATAATGGATCAGCATATATTTCAAATAAATGCAGAGAATTTTTTAATCTCCATCAAATTAATCATTTAACAGGTATTCCTCAAAATAGCCAGGGTCAGGCTATAATTGAAAGACAGAATAGAACATTAAAAGATATGCTCAAAAGACAGAAGGGGGAAGGGCAGTATACCACCCCCCAAAACAGGTTATCTTCAGCACTATTTACTTTAAATTTTTTAAATTTGAATGATGAAAATGCAACTCCAGCATTTAAGCACTGGAGTGTGGTTACACCCTCATCTATTGACCAACCAGTATATTACAAGGACAACGTCAATAATCTGTGGATCCCTGCCACTGTGGTAAAATGGGGGAGAGGATTTGCTTATATTTCCACAGGAGACCATAACTTTTCGGTTCCAGATAAAAATATTAAACTCAGAAGAGTTACCCATGAAGAAACAACGACAGAGAAATCAGATGAAAATCCGAGTGAACAAATTAGCCACGAGATTCCAGCGTCTAACATTGACCCACAAGAATGGAAAGAAGAAAAAGATGACATCAGAACACCCAGAAATGGTGACCATGCAACAAATGCGAAAACTGGGGAAAGCCGCTGTGACAAGTATACGCAAACAAAAGCATAAGTTAACACCTGTAAATATTTTTTTAGCAATGTTTGCTTTCCTTATGTCAACTGTAGAAGGAAAGGAATTTCATTATTGGACATATGTCCCTAATCCTCCGCTGATGCGAGGCTTAGTTGGACAGAACCCACAGTCCCCGTATTTACAAATGAATCTGTCTGGCTCCCAGGACCTTTTAATACCCGAGGACCATTTAAACCTGAAGAAGATTGAATGAAGCTTGTTAATTATACTTCAGGGGTCACCGGTCCTCCTATTTGCTTTGGTCAACAATATCAGTGTTTAAATATGACTGTACAGTACTGGCTAAGTCATTATGACCGGCCAGCTTCTGGGAGTGATGTCAAACGTGAGATGTTTATGCTAAGTGCTAATTCCATCTCTCGTTTTATCCCAGGTTTTACTCCTATAGATGTGGAAGCTCCTCCTTGTAAGGAGCACAGTTTTACATTACAAAGGGAATGGGTGCATTGGACTCGATGTAAAGGAAATCAAACTTTTTTCTTAAATAATACTTCTAAAGGTCCTATAATGGACTGGAGTCCAAAGGCAACTTTACTGGACAGCAATAAGAGACCTATTAACATTGAGTTGCCAAGAGATGAGTTTACCTATCTTATAAATAAAAATAAAATCAGTATTAATATGACAACACCTGTGACTTGGGCAGATGTTGGGTTTTCACCCCCCGCACCTGGAATTTATGGCTTTCCTAAACAAAATCATTTGTGGAAAGTAGCAGCAGCTCTAAAACCTATGAAGGGTTGGACTGGTGGATTGTTTTACCATCAAACCACCACATCTCATACTTATGATATGGAATTTACTGTTCATGATGAAAGATACATTCAAGCTTGTGTTCAATTACCCTTTGTGTGGCTTAAAGGCAACATAAAGTGGAATAAAAAACAGGAGAATTATTTTGTCCTGTGTGTCAACTGTTTACTTGTATCAATAGTTCTCTAAGTTTTAAACCTCAAAAGGAACAGCTGTATTTGTTGAGAGCCAGGACAGGTGTGTGGATGCCAGTGAATTTGACCAGACCGTGGCAAGAATCTCCTGCCCTGACAGTTCTTCAACTTCTGGCTGATCGAGTGTTGAGAAGAATGAAGAGATTTATTGGATTTTTATTTGCTATTATCCTAGGAATTATCGCTGTGACAGCTTCTGCTGCTGTCTCTGGCGTGGCTTTAACTCAAGGGATTAAAACACATAATTTCGTGGCTAATTGACATAAAGACTCTGAACAATTATGGACTGCTCAAAAACAAATTGACATGGAGTTATATAATGAAATTGCTGACTTAGAACAAGCTGTTGTTATGTTAGGGGATGAATTAGTTAACTTAAAGAAACAAATGAAGTTGAAATGTGATTGGAATATAACTACTTTTTGTATAACCCCTGTTAAATATAATGAGAATAAATTTCCTTGGGAGATTGTTAAAAAGCATTTGTTAAACCATAATAATTTGACTAAAGAAATTGACAACATGAGATATATACCACTTTCGAAAATAAGTTTCAAAGGATAGATGGAGATCAGATTTTACAAGGCATAGCTGATGGAATTGAACGAATGAATCCTATCCCAAAAATACAAGGACTTATAGGAAGTTCTGTAGGATCGTTAGCATTGTTTTTAATTATTGGATTCATTTTATATTTGATTTGTAAAAGAGTGAAGCATGCACAAAGAGAAAATGAATGTTATGCACAAGTGTTTGCTTTATTGATGACAGATATGAATAATATTCATCAAAAACAAAGGGGGAAATGTAGGATCATATTTAGAAGTAAACTTATCCTACATCAAGCACACAAAGTAAATTCAGTGTGAGTTTAAAATGACATGTTTTCTTCCAGAGGCTTAAGACGCTTGGACCCCCCTGGGTTACTCACAGAGTTAGGCTCTTTGGAAAATTCCTTAGGCCTTTTCTCTGAAGCAGTACACCCCGTGAAGCCTGAGATCCAAGGGCATGCCGCCCTTCCTCAGAGATACGGGCCAGAGGATTGACATATGTTAACAACATATTGTCACAGGTCTATAAGTAGTCTGCCCTGAAGGAAGGTCACAGTCGTTACTTCATACTGAGTAAACTGAGTGAATGTTTGAAGATTAACTCTGTTCCCCTATAGCTGTTTTCGTCTTTGTGCCCTGCTCGGAAAACTAGTCACTGTTTAGAGGAAGAGATTTACTACACAAGTGGTTACATTGATATGATAAATATTTCCTTTCAAGTTCAAATTCAGCTAATAGATAATGGATTAGGTGTGTACGTGACTGGAAGAGTATAAAACTTAAACGTGGAATAAAGAACTTTGCTATATGCCATCAAACGGTGTATAGTCTGTTTCTTGACTTAATAATTACAGGAGCGAGTTCACACCTACAGCAAAGCTGCTGCTCGTTCGCGTCTCGGTTCATGCAACAGTTATAGCAAATTTCTTCAACATATGAATATCATTAAAGTATTTAATTTCTCCATCATAAATGAAACTCAGTTTATCTGGATACAGGATCTGGTGTTGAAAGTTATTTTGCTATAGGAAATTAAAAGTTGATGACCACCCTCTTCTGGCTTCAAAAGTTTCAGCAGAGAAATCTGCAGTCATTCTAATATTCTTCCTTTTGTAAGTAATGGCTTTCTTCCATCTGGCTGTTTTGAGAATTTTCTCCTTCATGTTAACTTTAGTGAAGTGAATTATGATATGCCTGGGGGATGTCTTATTGGGGTTGAGTTGTGCTCGGCTTCTGAAGGTGTCTGCTATCTGAATTTCGGAATCTCTAGGCATGTCTGCAAAGTTCTCCTTCATAATTTCATGGATAATGGCCTGTGTGCCAAGTGAAGCCACTTAATCGGTTTCAGGGATTCCAATGAGGTGGATATTTGCCTTCTTCGAATTATCCCAGAGCGCTCTGGAAGAATGATCCGTTTTTGCTCTCCATTTCTCTTTGAGAGTTTGGCAATGTTCAATGGCTTTGTCTTTAATGTCAGAAATTCTTTCTTCTTCTTTCTCTACTCTGTTACTGAGGTATTCTACTGTATTTTTCGGATCTTTGATGGCTGCAAATTCTTGCTTCAGTGCATCAAAATCTTTGTTGGTTTTGTTTTTAAATACATTAAATTCTTGGACAAATTTTGTATTTCTCCTAGAATTTCTAATTCCAACTTTTGAATTGCTGCTCGAATTTCTATTTCCAGATTTTCCTCCATTTTATTAATCCTGTTTGCAAGCTAAATTCTGAATTCAATTTCTGACATCTCAGCCAGCTGTTTATGAATGGGATCTTCAGTTAAATCTTCCATATCTTTCCTTGGCAGGGTTGATCTATTCTGGTTATTCATGTTACCAGAGTTTTCTGTTGATTCCACCCCATGATTGTTTTACTCCCTTTGATTATTCCCCTGGAACTTTGTCAAGGACCTGTACAGTGTTGTTGTCTGAGAAACTGGAGCTCAGTTTGGTGTGGTGGGGCTAAATGTTTCTTTCTTTCTTTTTTTTTTTTTTCCAAACTGTTTTTTTTTTCAACCCTAGTGAAACAGTTACTCTCAGTTGAAGTCTCAACTGTGGAGAAATACCAGCAATTAAGTCACCCCTCCTTCCACATAAATCAATTGGAAAAAGAAAACAAAACGTTCCTATAAACACAAACCCAGGGCACCACTTGGAAAGTCGTTGAGTGATTGGCTTAGTTCAAAAGTGATTGTTTCAGTCAGCACCAGTTTTATACAGTTTTATGCCTGGCATGAGAACACCATGGCACCCTAGTAGGGGAGGTAGGTCCAGTTTTTAGAGGATCTATTCCTTGGAGTATAGTGGGAGGACCTTTGAACTCTGCTTGTTTGTTTGTGGGGCACTGTGAGACGTTTTCATGGGGGAGGGGACTCTCATTTGCTTGGCGATCGATTTTGTACTTTTTGTTTGTATCCTTGTGGTCGCAGCTCACCTCAGCAGGGATCATGTGTATTCTTCAACCTTCACTCTGCAGCTGAAATCCACCAGGTTACTTGCTAAATTTCTGTCCTTTAACTCTCCTTCTGGACAGGAGCCTCTGTGGAAAGCTGGGTTCAGTCAGCCATCTTGTCTGTGCCCCCTTCTTCTCTTCTTTTGAGATCCACTTGGGTAAACCTTTCCTTTTGCCTCAGCCTTCTGAGTATCTGGGACTAAAGAGGCCTACCTCCATGCCTGGCTGTTATTTTGGAGATGTGGTATCTATTTAGTCTGTTCCTGAACTTCTGTACCAATTGGTATTGTTACTACTACCATTCAGGGATTTTGGGTTGATGCATATGTAACCAGATGAAGTGAGTACCAGCTGCCTGTCACTGGTACTACCTTCCCCTCATGAATTGCTGCTCAAATTTCTAATTCCAAATTTTCCTCCATGTTATTAATCTTCTTTGCAAACCAAATTTTGAATTTGATTTCTGATATTTCGGCCAGTTTATGAATGGGATGTTCGTTACATCTGCCATATCTTTCATTGGGGGGTGATCGATCTATTCTGGTCATTCATGTTACCAGGGTTTTCCCACTGATTCTATCCCATGTATGTTTTACACCTTTTGATTATTTTCCTGGAGATTTGTCAAGGACCCATACAGTGCTATGGCCTGAAAAACTAAGGCCCTGTTTTGTGCGGTGGGCTAAGTGGTTCTGTCTTGTTTTCAGCTTGTTTCTGTTCAACCACTGTGAAAAAGTTACTCTGAGTTGAAGTCTCATCTGTGGAGAAATACCAGCAATTAAGTCACCACACCCACAACAGGTAACAATTTCAAAAGGAAAATCAAACCTTCTTACAACCAAACACCCAGGGCACCATCTGAATAGTCCTCAGGCGATTTTCTCAGTTCAAAAGGTCCATATCAATTGTCTCAGTCAGCACCTGTCTCGGTTGGAAGAGTTTAAGGGGTCTCTGGGAACTGGGTCACAGGGGTCTGGTGACTACTCTGATATGGCTTGTTCCAGTGCTGCGTGGAGTCAGGAGGAGCCACCCACCCAACAGATCCTTCTGGGAAAATTGATGCCTCCTTCCCCATTTTGCACCTATGTCACACCGAGTCACTGATAGCCCTGCATTTTCCTGACCCAGTTGCCTATAGTGAACAGACACTCCAGGGTTTTGTACCTGTCTGAATCACAAGGAAATCTACCAGGCCGCTTTGCTCTGCCTCTTTCTTTTTTTTTTTTTTTTAATTTTTTTTTTTTTTTTTGGCCGGGGCTGGGCTTGAACCCGCCACCTCCGGCATATGGGACCGGCGCCCTACACGTTGAGCCACAGGCGCCGCCCCATGCTCTGCCTCTTTCTAGCAGGAGGAAGTGAGGCCTGAAAACCTCAGGCTCTTGATGAAGATTGGGAGGTGTTCACTCAGGTCCAGCCCCACCCCTGATTGATGTTACTGGCAGAACAGAACAGAACAACTTTGCGGGACCTGCTAAATTACCCTACAGAAGAGAAGCTGTTTTGAGTACCAGAGCCCTGTCTTTGCTCCTGCAGGTTTGTATTCAGTTACCTGTCAGTTCTATCCTGCTGCTTTCCTTTGTCTATAGGCTGATGATCCCCTGAGGGCCAGGTGCATTTTAGGCTCAGTAAAGCTGTCCTCTATGTCAGTCCCACCCAGGGAACTTCCCCGGTCTGCGAGTCGGTACTGCCTCAGGCAAATCCTTTACTCATGTGTGGTTGCCAGCCTCCTCTGGTTGCCCAGGGAGACAGGGGTTGTGGCTTCAGAATATCTGGGAATGAGCTGTATAGGTGCTAAAAGATGGCTGCTTTTCTTTGTAACAGGGAACTGCTGCTCTGGTGTGGTTACCTCTCAATCAACCATCCTCTCCTTGCTCCTGTGCCCCAGAATCAGCGCTGACCATCTGCAGCTTAGGCACTGTCCACACCCCTCAAGAAATCATCCAAGAATCTGGACTCCTCAGGGCAGGCCTCCAGACCTCAGGGTGAGAGTGGAGGGGAGGGCTGGGTGCTCAGAGTTGCAGGTAGAGAATATGTACAATTTTATGACTGGCAGGGGAACACCATGGGCCCCTGGTAGGGGAGGTAGGTCCAGTTTTTAGAGGGTCTCTCCCATGGAGTTAAGTTGGAGGACCTTTGAACTCTGCTGATTTTTTGTGGGGCACTCCTAGCTGTTCTCATGGGGAAGTGACTGCCGTTCACTTGGGTGATGGATTTTGTACCTTTTTTTGGTATCCTTTTGGTCACAGCTCACCTCAGTGGGGTAGATGTGCGTTCTTCAACTTTCTTTCCTGGTGTAGCTCAAATCCACCTGGTTACATGTTAAATTTTTGTCCTTTAACTCTCCTTCTGTATGGGAGTCTCTGTGGAAAGCTGGTTTCAATCAGCTATCTTGTCTCCCCCTCCAAAATAAATTTTGAAATGCACACACTTCACCAATAGTAGGATTTCAGTGCACTTGGCATTAAATTCATTATTTTTAAGGCCTCTGAATAATTTCTCTAAATGAAATTTTGATCAGTTCTTTGTATTCAAAATGACCCACGCTTAAGAATCTTGCTGAAGATTCCTAGTGACTAACTCTAAAGAACATTTTTGAACAAATGTGGAGTCTCTGTATTTACCCTTTATTTCCATCAAAAGTCTCAGATTTTTTTTTCCTGGTTAAAATGCCTTTCCTTAACAGAATTCTTAAGTGTGGGAAGAGGTAGTAACAAGAACAGACATACCACTATGCAAACAATCCATATGATCACAATTATATTTGCTAACATCATTATCAAGAATAAAGATAACTTGTGAAGATTCATATCTGAAGAACTTCTCCCTCCGAACCTGGTGGAGTCCTTCTACTTTGAAACTTCACTCTTATGATCACTCAGGGGTTGTCTGAGCCAGCTTCATGTTACACTCATGTTGAATATGTCCTGCCATCCAGTGGTCAAATTGCATTTTGCTTCTAGCTTATTTAAAATTGAGTTCAGGCTTGGCACCCATCAGTTAGTGAGTAGGGGGCCAGCCAAATAACAGAAGGTGGTGGGTTGAAACCTGGCTCAGGCCTGCTAAACAATGACAACTTCAAGAGAATCACTTAAGCCCAACAGTTTGAGGTTGCTGTGAGATGTGATGTTTTGGCACTGTACCAGCAGTGATATAGTCAGACTCTGTCTCAAAAAAACAAGCAAACAAATAAAATTGAGTTCAATGGTTAGAGAGCTCCAGCATAGACTGGATGAAATACTGACAAAGCTCCATCTATTTTGAGATGTCAGCAATGGTTTAAAATTTTGAAAAATCCTCTGACTTTGATTGGAAAAACAAATTTTTCATCAAAAAAGGATTTTACTTGACCTTGGAGCAGAGGCCCCTTTGCCCTTACCTTATATGACAATGTTTGTGGATATCTGTCTTGAAACCATGATGGGATAAATGTTGGTATCAGGGTTCTGGGAGCACTAAAGGTGAGCAGGTATATTTTAGGAAGACTTTGAAAGCCTGGGAATGCCCTACAGTCTGAAATTTGTGCCTCAGAGGGCTAAAGATAATTGGGAAGTTTCTGGGGATGCAGAGCCCAGGCGAGTGATCTTCATAAACTGTGTCTTGAGTTTGAGAAATCCAAATTTATACGTAGATTATAAACTGGGACCATGGGAAGAACTAATGCTCAGAACCTGAATCAGGCCATATCTGAAGAGCAGATGAGCAATTTATATATATACTCTTAAGAAGGAAAAATGGTATTTGAGAGCAAAGAGAAAGCTTAGATTATTTCCAGAGAAGCTTGGAAGAGTGTCTCAGCCATAAATGAGAAGAGTTGAGAGAGACAAGAAACAAAGGCAATGCAGAGATTTAAATACCCCATTTATTTTCTGCCATTTGAAGTTGATTGCAACTCTTTCATTGGTCTCTCTGCACCTTCAGACATTATTTTGCTTTTCTATTGGTCATTGATTATTGCAGGAGCAAATGATAACTGAAGTTAAGATAATCCTGGCTTCTAGCTGAGAAAAGAATTAGCATCTAGTGAACTTGACTTTATTGACCTTGAAAGTAGACAGGAGCAGAGAAGGGAAGTTGGAGCTGAAGCTGGGAGAAGTTGTATAGAACCTTTAAGTATAGATAGTTTGGAAGTAGATATCAACAGAAAACCTCAAACACTGTAAAGATGATTTTAGGAGGTTTATTTGGATCCTAATACGTGTTCCTGCAGCCAAGGGAATGTGATCTGAAGAGGTCTTGAGGAAATATACCTCAGGAGCTCAGATTATGTTTGGATGTTTTATTTTTATTTTGTTTTGTTATTCTTGTTGTTGTTTATTTGTTTGTTTTTTGAGCCAGAGTATCACGTGTCTTCTGGGCTAGAATTCAGTGGTGTGATCATTAGCTCACTTCAATCTCTAACTCCTGGGCTCTAGTGATCATCTTGTCTCAGCTTCTCTAGCAGCTAATACTACAGGTGTGCCCCACAATACCTTCTAATTTTTACATATTTTGTGAAAATACTGTCTCAATATGTTGCTCAGGCTGGTCTTGATCTCCTAGGCTCAAGAAACCTTCTGTAGTTGCTTCCTAAAATTCTGGGATTACAAGTCACAGCCACCACACCTAGCCTTCAGTTTGGTTTTATGCATCCATGGAGACAGGAGTTATAGGTGAAACATAAAGCACATAAAGTGACAATAAAATGGAGCCTGTTGGGCTTGTGTAGACATGAAACAGATGATCTTGTCTGGAACAGGTGAGCTTAGGCAATCCACCCTCCTCTGCCTCCCAAAGTGCTAGGATTCCAGTGAGCCACCATGCACAGTTTAGGAAGTGGACTTTGCATGCCTGTAATCCCAACATTCTAGAGGCAAATACCACAGGATTTCTTGAGCTCAGGAGTTCAAGACCAGCCTGAGCAAGAGCAAGACCACATCTCAAAAAATAGCCAGGTGTTGTGGTGTGGAACTGTAGCCTGAGCTATCTGTGAGGCTCAGGCAAATGTTCAAGGTTTCTAAGGCAGGCACGGTGGCTCATGCCTTTAATCCCAGCACTCAGGGAGGCTGAGGAGGGTGAATAGCTTGAGTACAGGAGTTCAAGACCAGCATGAGTGAGAGTGAGACACCATCTCTACAAAAAAAAAAGTACCCAACAATTATGGAGGGTGCCTATAATTCCAACTACTAGAAGTCTAATGGAAGAGGATCTTTTGTGCTGAAGAGTTTGAAGTTGCTATGACCTATGAGGGAAGAACACTCTACCGAGGGAAATTAAGTGAGACTCTGCCTCAAAAAAAAAAAAAAAAAAGGAAATAAGTAAACAAATTTTAACAATAAAAATTAATACATAAATTAGTGTTTAAAATAATAATAAACCTGACTTTCCAATTGAAAGTGTTGTAATAGATTTTCACTGAGTTGTGTTGATTATTATTTAAAATAAGGGTTAATATGGTCTTTGATTTGAATGCTTTTGAATAAAAATGTGATTTTGGAGATAGAAAAACAACAGTCTTGGAGACGCTACTCTCACTATTGTCCAGAATTGTCAGCCTTCTGAAAAGTAAAGTTTGGTGGATCTATTTCTGTATCTGCAAATTAGCTGACAATGACAGGTGACCATAACCTCTTCACCCAGTAACAAACCCATGATTCAAAGCATGGAAAGAATACCTTGTATTAGCTCCCCAAAGTAGGGCATATTGAAGCTGGTGCTTACAAGTCATAGGTGGTCTTTAGGGGTTCTTTAATAGGCAATTGGTTGAGAGAGGAAAGCTTTGTCTAAAGAACTGTAATCAGAAGAAAGAAATTTGTCAGGCGAACTACACTAGATTCAACATGGAAAATAAGCCACATTATAGTGGGTTAATACAAATGCATTCAATGAGATGTTATTTGAAGTTGAGACTCACCAGTCCTCTTATAAAGGAATTTGGAAAAGTGGGAACATAGATCAGAGTTCAGTCTTTATGGAATTCGTTCCATGTACAATGATTTGAATGTCCTCTCCAAAACTCATTGAAATTTAATGGCTACTGTGTCTATATAAAGAGGGAGACCCTGAAGAGGTGATTATGTTCTGCCCTCATGAATGGGCTAAAGCCTTAATTATGGAAGTGGATTAGTTATCAAGGGAATGGGCTCCTGATAACAGCATAAGTTTGGTTCCATTTTTGTTTCTGTCTCACATGCTGGTTTTGCCTTTCACCATTCTGCCAGGAGAACAAACAGCAAGAAGACCCATTCCTCATGCCAGCAGCATGCTCTTGGACTGCCCAGCTTCCAGAACCATAAGCCAAATAAAGTCTCAGTGTTCAAAGACTACCTAGTGTGAACTAAAATAAAATCTTAAGGATCCCCCTCAAGTAGCTGACTGACGGGATCCCGTCCCCATTGGCCAAGGGGATCCCCTAAAACTGAGTTGCTAGCCATGAGAAAAGAGATCAGACATCCTTCATCATGTCTCCCTGCCTTCTTAGAGATAACTTTCTGACTCATTAATAGGCCTAAGTCTATTCAAGACTTACCTGGGAGATCTTCTATGTACACAACTAACCACTTATGTCTGAGAATATGTTATTCATTTTCCCTGACTCCTGCTGAAAACACATGTAATAGAACAAGGTAGAGTCATTCCATCTAGCACCAAGAGGACACAGCTGGTCTGGTCAGTTTAGGTATGTGATCTTCACCTGATGCCTCCTGTTCTTTCTGTTTTAAAAATTCAACTTTAACACAAAAAGGTATATTTTGAGTGCCTAAGGACAATTGATTTAGTAGATTAACCTTTGAATTGGAATGTTGTTTTGGATCAAGGGTAATCCTGACTATTGTTTATTACATGGGTCATAGTTTGTGCTGATTATTATTATTTCAGATACAGATTAAAAGTAGTTGGAGCATGATGGTGGATGGGAAAGACGATTAGTTGAACTCCCGTGGAAAAATGTTGAGAGCAAGTGGGCTAGATCATACCTGGCTTGGCATATTGCTGTGGAGTGATACTTTGGAGTATGCATTGAAGTGGCTGGATTACGGGACTTATAGTTAAAACTGGAGCTGTGGCGACTGCCAGGCAAGTTTCTGCAAGCCTGCCCTGGCCACGATAGAGACTACAGCCAGCCCCCCCAACACACAGAGGTCCCAGAAGAAGCCTGTTGCAGTTTTTCATGCTTGGGGGAAGCTAGGCTTTGAGTGGAAAGATTGGTGAAGAGTGCACTCCCCAGCAGAATTTAGTGGCTACAGTTGGGTACTGTCTGGAGACTATTCCACAGTTTGTCAGCAGGTGAGACATCCATATAGAGAAAGTTCCCATACAGCAGGCCACTGTTGTCATAAAATTTGCCAGAGATTTGTGTAGGCACGTCTGTTTCTGCGGATCTTAGGCTATGAGGTCAGAGCTCCACTTACAGGGAGCCATGCTATGGCACACGCCCAGGATCTCTGGCACTCCACGTGAACCATTATAGGGGGAATCTGTGAAACCTGCCTCTGAAGATTTTTTGAGAACTGCGGAATCACACATGGGCAGGAATGAGTGCCAAGCGGGTAATCAGGTGATCACCAAGATCAATTTAGCTTGCGAAATAGGCATAAGCCTAGGAACCAGGCAGAGGTTAATAGCTGCACTTTTCATCACCCAAATTCACAGGGTCACTAGGTATCAAAACAATATATATTGCAACATAAATATATTCCTACTGATCAGGATTCCTACATCATATATATGCATATTTACATATATAATATTAAATATAAAAATAACCACAATCCTACAAGAAAGAAGAAAGAGAAAAAAAGCCAAAAAAAGAAAAGCAACAAAAATTTTTATGCATATAAATATATATATATGTATAAGAGAAAAAAGCAAAAAAAAAGAAAAAACAACAAAGTTTTTTATGTATATAAATATATATATTTATAGTTTTTTATTAAATCATAGCTGTGTACAATAATGCAATCATGAGGTACAATGTCCAGGTTTTATATACAGTTTGAAATAATTTTACTGAACTGGTTAACATAGCCTTCATGCATTTTCTTAGTTATTGTGTTCAGAATTTTATATTCTACATTTAGTAAAATTCACTTGTACCCTTCTAAGATGCACAGTAGATGTGGACCCATTAATTACCCTCCTCCACCCATACTTCCCTCTCCCCTCCCCTTCCTTCCCCCGTCCCCATATTCTCGTGTTAAGATTGAGTTATAAATTAGTTTCATATTAGGGCTGAGTACATTGGTTACTTTTTCTTTTATTCTTGAAATACCTTGCTAAGAAGAATATTTTCCATCTCCACTCATTTAAACATGAAAGAGTATACATATACCACAATTTATTAATCCATTTATAAGTCTATGGGCATGTGGACTTTTTCCATGACTTAGCAATTATGAATTGGGCTGTAATAAATATTCTGATACAAATGTCTTTGTTATAATGTAATTTTTGTTCTTCTGGATATAAACCTCCTAGAGGAATTATAGGATCAAATGGCAGGTCTATTTTAGATCTCTAAGAATTCTCCAAACATCTTTCCAAAAGGAACATATTAATTTGCATGTTCACCAGGAATGTAGAAGTGTTCTCTTTTCTCCTCATCCACACCAACATCTCTAGTTTTGGGATTCTGTGATGGGGGCTAATCTACTGGAGTTAGATGATATCGCAAAGTAGCTTTGATTTGCATTTCTCTGATGATTAAGGATCATGAGCATTTTTTCATGTGTCTGTAGGCCGTCCACCTGTCTTTTTCAGAGAAGTTTCTTTTCACTTCTTTTCCCCAGCCTGAGATTGGATCACTTGTTCTTTCCTTGGTTATATGTTTGAGTTCTCTATGTATTCTGTTCTGAAACCTTTGTCAAAGATATAGTCTGCAAATATCTTCTCCCATTTTGAGGGCTGTCTCCTTGCTGTATTTACTGTGTTCTTGGCTGTGCAGAAGCTTTTTAGTTTGATCAGGTCCCAGTAGTTTATTTTTGACCCTGCTTCAAATGCGTAGGGGGGGTGTCCTTCTCATAAGACATTTGCCAACGCCAATTCCTTGAAGAGTTTTCACTGTGCTTTCTTCTAGTATTTATATAGCTTCATGTCTTAAGATTAAATTTTAATCCAGTGAGAGTTTATCTTAGTTAATGATGAAAGGTGTGGGTCCCATTTCAGGCTTCTACAGGTTGGCAGCCAGTTCACCCAGCACCATTTGTTAAATAAGAAATAATTTCCCCGCTGAATGTTTTTAATTGATTTGTCAAAGATCAAATAACAGTAAGTAGCCAGGTTCATTTTTTGGTTCTCTATTCTGTTCCAGACATCTACTTCTCTGTTTTTGTACCAGTACCATGCCATTGTGATCACTATCGATTTATAGTACAGTCTGAGGTATGGTAGCTTTGTTTTTATTTCTGAGCAGTGTCCTGGCTATTTGAGGTTTTTTCCTGACTTAATATAAAATGTTGTATTATTTTTTCAATATTTTGAAATTATTACAATAGAGTTTAATAGGGATTGTATTAAAATTGTATACTGCTTTGGATAGTATAGACATTTTGACAATGTTGATTTTTCCCAGCCATGAGCAAGGCATGTTTTTCCATTTGTTAACATCTTCAGTGATTTATTTTCTTAGAGTTTCATTTGATTCTCTCAACTGATGCAGAAAAAGCCTTTGATAATATCTGGCATCCTTTCTGATGAGAACACTTAAGACAATGGGTATTGAAGGGACATCTCTTAAACTAATAGAGACCATCGATAACAAAACTACAGCCAATATCGTATTGAATCAAGTTAAATTGAAACCATTTCCACTCAGATCAGGAACCAGGCAAAGTTGTCCATTGGCTCCACCGCTATTTAACATTGTAATGGAAGTTTTAGTCTTTGCAATTAGGGAAGAAAAGGCGATCAAGGGTATCCATATAGGGACAGAAGACACCAATCTTTCACTCTTTGCAGATGATATGATTGTATATCTGGAAAATACCAGGGATTCTACTACAAAACTCTTAGAAGTGATAGAGGAATACAACAATGTCTCAGGTTACAAAATCAACACTCATGAATTTGTAGCCTTTATATACACCAACAATAGCCAAGCTGAAAAAACAATCAAGAACACGATTCCATTTACAGTAGAGACAAAGATGATGCAATATTTGGGAGTTGTTTGTTGCTTTTTCCTCTATATGTTTGTATACATAAAGAAATTTTTTGTTACTTTCTCTATTTTCTTTTATTTTTTATTCTTTGTTTTTTCTTATAGGAGTTATGTTTAACTTGTATTCTCTCTCCTTTTGTTCGCCTTTTGGTTTGTGAGATTGCTCATATCAGGCTATTTCAGCTATTTTAAAAGCTTATTTTTTATGTTCTCTTTTTTACTAAGTTGTTCGGTTGTCTCTTTGCCTAATTCACATTTTTATATTTAACAAGAGCAAGGGCCCTTGTATATTTTTCTTTTTTTCTTTTTGTTGGTTGTAGAAATTTGAGTTGATTTATTCTGTCTCCCTATTTCACTCCTCAACATTCTCTCAGATGATAGAGACTCTTCTGCTTTTCTTGTAATTCCCACATGATGTACTTCTGCAACAGCTAAGATATTCCCCTCCCCTCTTTTGTTCTTTCTTCCTGGATTCTTGTCTTTCTTTTTTCCTTTTCCCTTCCTCTCATTTATTTGATTGAATGGTACATGACATTTCCTGGGTCTATGCTTTTTAGCAATATTTTCCCCTGTTTTAATTTATTTATGTTTATTTTTTGTTTCTTTTTCCTTTTTCCTCCACCCTTTCTTGCCTAAAGGCAGATGTGACACAGTTGTGGTCCAGCATGTAGACAGCAGCAGTATTGTGGCTCAAGTAGTCCAGGAAAATTCTATACCATTGGCACCAGGAAGGAAGTATTAAGATCACTCTGGAGATATTTTCCATTTTTTCTTCTTTCCTTTTCTATCTTTTTTTTTTCCTCTATCCCCACTCAAGTTTCTCTTCTTGTGATTTCTGTTTGCTCTTTACCTTTTTCTTCCCAATTAGGGCAGAGAAATAGTCTGAATGTTTTCAGGCTGGTTATGAGTGCCTGACTTAGAGGAGCCCACTCAGTGCAGCTTCTTAAAACCCTTGAGCTATAGACATGACTTTAGAACTGGGCTGAAAAATAACATTTTTTCTATCACTCTCATCTTTCCTTCTTCTCCTGTTCTTCAATTTTATTCTGTCATTCTACCTCCTCCATTTTAATTTTTTTTGTTTCTTTTTCTTTACCATCACTCTTTACATCTTTTTTCTACCCTTTTGTTTCATTTCTTCTTGCTTCTCCTAGAATGCCTGGCTCACCAATCCCTCTACTGTAGACAAATACATATACATATGTTTTTTCAGGAATTTTTCTCTCTCGCTTTCTGCTTCCTCTCCTTCTCTCATCCTTTCCTGGCCCCTACACCCTTTAATTTGGCTCATCTAAGTGTCAACTCAGACATGATCTCTGGAAAACTCATTTTTGACAGTTTTATTTATATTCCTTCCAGCTACAGCATCAATAATTATTGAGTAAAACAGATAAAGACTGTTCCAGAAGTTTTGAAATATTGTGCTCACAGTACAGGGGCAAAGGGTAGAGACATGGCAAGAAACGACTTACAGTTTAGGTAGGAACATTGCAGTAGAGATGACACTAGAGTACTAAGGCAGCCCTGAGGATGGAGATGCCTATTTATCTGGTGAAAAAGCAGGAATCAATGAAGGCTTCATGTAGCAGTCTAAGGCCTTAAAAGATGAAAATAAAATTGTTAGAATAGCAGAGGAAATCTTTTCATATGTAACAAACAGGATGTACACTGATGAAAATATAAAAAGTAACAGAAGTTTGTGAATTATTAATAAAACATGCACAGCATGCTGTTCAATGGTACTATTATGAAGTAGAGAACAATCCACAATGTTATTTTATATGTGTATTGTATATTTAAATTCTGTTTTTCTTCTAACATTATATGTATATACATTAGGTGGATAAATATATGAGTAAATCTGTGATATGTCTGTATTTGTTGAACCTAGTGACATCTAGTGCCCTTTGGGTGGTTTTGTGAAGTTTTGGATAATTAGAAGTATTTTTTCATCAAAGGTTTCTCAGAGATCACAAATATCTCAGTTTTGTAAATATTTTCTTTCATGATATCTAATGTGTTTTTTTTTTTTTTTCTATCTGGTGTAGTCTGCCTCTCTGACATTACAATTTACACGTCTATCAGCACAGTTTTTTTTAATTTTTAATTTCTTCCATGTCTATACTTATCTTCTTAAGATTTACATAGGGATAGGGTTGCGTTACTTTAAAACAGCTTGGCCCTTTCTGCTGTTGCTTTTATAATTTGAGATAATACCCTACGCAAGAGGCAAGACCTATTTCATGATTATCTTATGCAGTCTGTGTTTTTCCATCCTTCATTAGGAGAATGGACACTTCCTGGCACTATATGAGCACCAGGCTTGGTTTACCTTGATGTTGTTTAGATAATTTTTCTCTTAGTCTCAAATAATTCCTAGCACACATGCACAGTTGACTACTCTGATAAATACCTGAGAGGGGAATCTCCACACATCTCAGGATTCTTTCACTATACTGCTTTCTCCTCTTCAGTTGCTATCCTGTGATCACTGTCTGCTTTGGTCTTTTCAGACTCTCCTTACTCAACTACAATTAGGGGTGTCTGGTAGCGTGCAGGTCAGGCTTTTTCTTTTTTTTTCATTTTTTTTCTCCAGGTGTGCTTTCCTGAAAACTCTGTTAAGACAGGGATCTGGGGCATTCCCAAGGCTTCCTTCTCTTGTTTTCTATTTTTCAAAGATCTTTGTCTTTGTTGCCTAAATTCTACTGTCTTAATAATAACTGCTTAATGTGTTTTGGCTGGGGTTTTTTTTGGGGGGGGTAAGGGGGAAGATGGAAAATTAACACCTGTTCCTCTGTCTTGGCTAGAAGGAGATTGCAGTAGAACTTCAGCACATGCTATGGACTGGCCAGCATGCTTTTATTCTTGCTTTACTTTACTGCTTGCTTCTCATCCTTCATTTGTCCGTATGGCCATCTCTTCCTCAGAGAAATCTTCCCTGGGCCCAGTATAGATTAAATTCTCTTACATAACAGACTAATTTTCTTACAGAATCTATCTGAATTAATAATTGTCACTGTTTTGTCTTTTTTTTTTTTTCACTTTACTTCAAGCTAAATAAGAGCAGAGGTCCTGTCTAGTCTGCAGAGCTCAGTATCACATGTCCGCCACTGTACCCACCGAGTTATATATGTATAATGTGTGAGTGAGTGACTGTGAGAATGTGAAGCCCTTTATATATAAAAAGTGTTCCTGTATTCTCTTTCTTTTTTTTCATCCTGATACAGATTCTTTTAACCAATTGGAAATTCAAAACACAGCTCTTCCCTGTAAGAGCCATGCAGAACGTAATAAAAATTATTATAAAAAACTTACAGATAATATCAAAGCACTGGAAACTATGATTATTTTTCTAAAAATGAAGCTATCTAAAACGAAAGGAATAAACTTACAGTTATACCATCAAAGATGTGAATGGGAGCAAAAACTCCACAGTTTGAGGTATGAAATCCTAGCTTTAAAGAAACATTTGAACTATTTATTTAGAACTATTTATTTGAAATATTTATTTATTTATGTGTTGGAGAATTTTTGACACTGCTGACATATCATCTGGTATTTAATAGGAGAGAAGTCATCTTAGTCTTCTGCAGTATAAAATTCTTGGAAATAATAAAGTAAGTTCTTAATTGTAATTACAATTACTGATAATTAAATGTATATTCTTTTAAATCATAATTCTAATAACTATATTAGAAGTTCACCTTAGGGAATCTGCATTTATTTAACAAATTGAATTTGGAATTTTAAATATTTGTATTATAATTAATACTGTTATGAACATTTTTACACGTCTTAATTTTCAAATTATATGCCTTTAACATATTCTTCAATATAGAATTCTTGGGTTAAAGTAATCTTATGAAAATGGCTTTGATCAATATTTTGAAATGGTTCTCAGGAATGTTTATGCAAATTTATAACTCAACCAACAGAGTTTTAATTGGCCTTTTTCAACCCAGAAGAAGTTTCTTAAGGAAATTACATAGTTTGTTTTCATAATGCAGGGAATGAAAAGGAAAATGGAAAGTGACTACTGATTCGCTTGTTCAACATCTCTCCTACACAGATAAAATTAATTTAAACTTTTGTGTTGAAAACATATATTATTCTTCATTGTTTAATTAAATATTAGACCTTGTCTTTCCCCAAAAGGAATTTCAGAATTGTTTATAATATATACCAGCATCAACAAGTACCTTGAAATTATCACTCAAAACAGAAACACAGAACACGTGGGTAGCAAATATAAAAATAGCAGTCTGCAATTATATGTTGTGTGAGAGACATCGGAATGAGTTCTCTTACACTGCCAGTCACTTTCAGGAATGCTTGTGCTGTTTTGTGGAGATGAACATTTCCCTCCAGTGAATTCATAAACTTATTTATAAATGGAAAATTTTGGTTAGTTTACACTCCATGATCTGTCCCAGTTTGGGAGTAATTATGACTATGTAAAAAAGTAATTTTCAACTTATACATTTGAAAATTTTCTTTTTTTTTTTTTTTTTTTTTAGAGACAGAGTCTCACTTTATGGCCCTCGGTAGAGTGCCGTGGCCTCACACAGCTCACAGCAACCTCCAACTCCTGGGCTTAAGCAATTCTCTTGCCTCAGCCTCCTGAGTAGCTGGGACTACAGGCCCCCGCCACAACGCCCGGCTATTTTTTGGTTGCAGTTTGGCCGGGGCCGGGCTTGAACCCACCACCCTCCGTATATGGGGCCGGCGCCCTACCGACTGAGCCACAGGCGTCGCCCTACATTTGAAAATTTTCAATATCCTTTTCAAGAGTAATTAAACTAACGGAAACTTACCAATTAGGAGAATGTTCTTTCACATCTACCTTTCATGTGTACATGTCTTTTGGGAGAAAATGAAGTGAGATATTCAAAACCTTAGAACTAGAAAAAACAAATATTCAAGAAAACAGACATTTTATTAGATAATCAATGAATAGATGAAGAGTCAGGTCTCAAAATGAACTTTTCGCTAACAAAATGAATTTTAAGATAAGTATATTTAACTGCAGATTCACACTAAAAGAAATGGAAGAGATGAGAAAAAATGATTCTATAGCATTTGAACAAATTAAGGAAAAGTTAACAAGAGAAATAGAGCAACATAGAAAAGAAGTTGCAATAAAAGAAGAATTGGAACACAGACTGAGAGCCCAAAATGTGGAGTTGGGGACCCTAAAAATAATCAGGAGGTAAATTAATCTTTGGTTAACATCACATTTATTATTTTACTTCATCACTATTAGTTGTGATGTCTCTTTGATTCAATGCTTATTATTTGGTTATAAAACAACCCAAAATCTTGCCTTAAAAATTAATTATGATATTTATAGCTAAAGTTGTTTATTATAAATCTTGGCATCCAAGTAGTACCTTATTTCAATACAAAGAATTTTTGAAAATAATATACCATAATATATACTTAATGATGACTTATTAGGTGTTTTGTTCCTAGTAAAATAGTTCAGTGATTTTTCCCCTATTTCACATTTATTACAAATTCAAACATTATGAAGAGGAAAGAAACAAAATGTTTTGTAATCTAAAGTAATCTCATGATTTTCTAAGAAGACCTCTGCAAATTTTATCTTATTTGTCATTTGTGTTTTAAAATATCAGGCTTATTTTGCATTTATCTATTTATTCCAGAGAGGTAACTGTGATTTGGTAGATGAGCCTCATGGGTTAGGATCAGAAGACTGAGGAAAATCCTACAAGGGGCTTATACCTTTAATCTCTCCTTTTCAGAATTGTGATCAGTAACTGAGTTAATTGATATATAGAGAAATGCTTTGCACAATGCCTAGATTTGTCATTTATCAATAGATATAATTGTTATAACTTAGGATAAAAATGTTAGAAGAGTAGAATATCTGTAGAATGCTCTCAGAAAAAAACTTAAAGAATGTTGTTAAATTTTGCCTGTTCTAGTGTACGCAGAGCTGAGGCTCCTACTATGGAGGGGGATGTAGGTTAGTCACCAGAGTGTACACCCAACTTTCTAGTGTGTCACAGTTATTAGAGTTTTGTGCATTTGGATTTGTTGTAATTCAAAGAAAGCCTTTTCCAATTTGGAGATTCATAAAAATTCTTTACTGATTTCTTTTTTGCTTTCACAGATTCATTGCATTCATGTAAATTTTTGAACTTTCAGGAATTTATGCTCTATAAGTTTTGAGGTTTGGATCCAGCTTCTTTGCCCAGTTAGCTGCTTTTTACAACCCTTTCATTTCATAAATGTGCATGTTATTATTTACTTTCTGGGGAGATCATGATATATTATTTTATTGAGTGATAGCTAAAAGTTTCCTTTCTTTTACTTAGAATTGTCAAAGGCATGAACATGGAAGAGATCTCCTGAACAAAGAAATTGTCAGACTAAGATTGAAAGTAGAAAGAATGAAAATGAACAATGAGGAGATAGACAAGAAACACTTGCGGGACTTGGAAATCATCAAAGACAAGACTGATGATCTTCAAAATGCTATAAAGCTCAGTGAAGAAAGGTTAATGAAAGTAACAGCCCAGTATAGTGGCCAGCTCAACATACTACGAGAGGAGAATAAAGTGCTACAAGCCAAACTGAAGGAAGAGAAAGAAAACCAGAAAAAACTAGAAGCAGAACTTGAAGCCCACCATCTCAGACTGGCAGATGTTAACCATGAGCGTCACCAAAGTCAGGTCTCCCAAAGAGACCTTGCCTTCATTGTCCAGAGAACAAAAGAAGAATGGTCTGGTACACAGGAATATGTGAACTCTGTTGCCGAAACCCTTTTCCAACAACTTTGTGATGCAGAAGAGAAATTCAGTTGCCTGCAAGCTGAGTTTTGTCCCACGAAAGATTCTCTTCGAGAGAAGACTTTTGCTCTAGAAGGTGCACAGAGAGACCTAATGGAAGCACAGTTGGAAAAGCAGAGCATTCAACTTAAGTATCAAAGAGTACAAAGAACAGTGAGTATGTACATTGTGAAGCAGGAGTCTTTAGAGCAGAGACTGTCCGGACTGCAGTGTAAAACTATGTCACTTCAACAACAGCTGGATGATGTTCACAAGGATTCTGCAGATAAAGAGAAGGCAAAACACACCAGAGACAGACCGTGTGCTGCAGTGGTGAAGGCTCTTGAAGTAGGGCATGAAAGGTACAGTCTGCTTTTGGAAGAGGAAAACAAGAAGTTGCTTGATGAATGCAATCACTTAAAAGAAAGGCAGTACCAATATAAAAAAGAGAAAGTGAAAAGAGAAGTAAGTATCAAGAAATAAACATTTTTCAAACTTCCAAAAAGAAAAGAGAAGTGGTATTTGGTAGTGACTAAGCATCGTATCTGGTTGAATGTGAGACTATCTAGATCTATATTTGTGATATCAGCCTAGAAACAGTAAAAGTTAGTACTGAGAGATGTTTTACTTTGAGTAAAGACAGTGTGTCACTTACAACATTTTAAGAGTTTAAGTTATAAATTGTTAATAGACATAGAGTAAAAATGCTGAAATCATAATTTTAGTGTCTTTATGTTGCCTCATTTTAAGACAGAGCCGAAGCAGAAAAAAGTGAGTAGGAAGCTGAGTAGGGGTAGGACTTGCAGGAGTTGAGATTAGGGAGGGAGGTGGAGGCCAGCTTACTTAGGGCCTGCAGGAGCCATTGGAATTTTACTTTTATTCTAAAATAGGGATTATTGGGAGAGTTTGAGCAGAGGACTGAATTTGTGAGAAACTTTGAGGCTGATCTGAGCTTCTAATCAAAAAGAAAGAAACCATTTTACAGGGTAGAATTTGCCACCACTATCCCATCCACATGCATATGAATCTTTTGTTATGCATTTCACATTCCTTTTAAGCCTTCAGTTGGTCCTTATGCATTTCACATTCATGAGGGGAGGAATGAATAGAGGACTGAATCTGTTCTCTGAGCAGTAGAATACTGACTTGGGGGGGAGGTAGCACTTCCTTAGTGTCCTTAGCCAAATTTAGTGGTCAACAGGAATGTGTACACAGGAGGAAAAGAAGGTGAGTCAATGCAATGTATGTGATGATAATCTTCAAGGTATATATGTTAAAGTTAAATATTATTAACACATCCTAATAATAAAGTGTTTATAATATCTGCAACAAAAATATCTTACCAGGCAGTTTTGAGACAACTTCGCCAAGAACTGTGTGATACCATGCAAAAACTATCCAGATCGGAGACGTTACTAGAAACTACATCATGTTGTCACATTCATTTAGAAGATGAGACCCAACATTCAATGAGAAAAATAAGTCAGATGACAAACCAAGTATGTATGAAATTAACATGCCACCAGTTAATCTGGAGCTGATCCAATAACATAAAGTGTTTTAGAATACTAGCTGCAGGTGACAGCTTTCTTTTTGTATTTTCATTATGAGTAATTTTGTACAATTTTATTATCTTTATCATGTACTTATTTCTTAAATTCTGACTTTCATTCTTCCACTTTTCCTTAAAATTACATAGAAATATACCATATTTTCTTATAATATATACCCTTAGGAAAGTCGAGGATTATGCATCATTTTTCACAGAAGTTGTGAGACATTTTTCCTGTTAAGCAGTAGTTTTCAGTGATTTCTCTATTGCCATTGTGAGGCAAGCCAGATTAAATCAGGGTAATGTCTAATGAAATGTTCCAGAACATATCTTCAATTTTGTGAATGGATACAAAATCTGTGTATACTTATTTCACGGATTTCAGGTTAACTCATAGAGAAAGGCCTTCATATTCTTGTCTAAAATGAAAATGCTGCTCGGGAGGCTGAGGCAAGAGAATCGCTTAAGTCCAGAAGTTGGAGGTTGCTGTGAGCTGTGTGAGGCCATGGCACTCTACAGAGGGCCATAAAGTGAGACTCTGTCTCTAAAAATAAATAAATAAATAAATAAATAAATAAATAAATAAATAAATAAATAAATAAATAAATAAATAAATAAATAAAATGAAAATGTTTTACGTTAATTTATAAACTCTTTGCAAAGTTAATTGCCTTCATATCATTTCACTTTAATTATATTGTAAAAGCACAGAAATATTCAGGTCTTGGATAGGAGGTACATCCAAAATAAAGAATTAAGAAAATTATCCAGATCCTGCCATTGGATTTTTAAAAGCAAATGTATTGAGGTCTCATTCACATACCATGCAGTTCACCACTTAATGTCTCTTAGTATATTCACAGGGTTGTGGAACCATCATCACAATCAATTTCAGAACATTTGCATCAATGCGAAAAGAAACCCCACATCTTATAACCATAACCTCCACCCTCATCTTATCCCTCCACTTTCCCCAGGCCTGGGCAACCACCATCTACCTTTATCTCCATAGATTTGCTTATCTAGACAGTTCATTTTTGGGGTGGTGGGGTGGCGGGGTGGGGGTGAGGGAGACTTTATCAATCAAATTTTATTTTATTTTTTTTCAAGGGGCATATTATACATCCTCACAATGTGCACAATAGGTGAGATCTTGCCTCGTGCCCTCCCTCATTCTGCCAAACGTTCCCCACCCCACTTCACTCTACCCACAAACTGGACTATAAGAGTGTTTTATTGTTCTTACGAGCATGTAATTGTTTATATATTGATTTCATATAAGTATGGAGGTATGGATTTCATATTGGATATTTATTTTTCTATTCTTATGGTACTTTACTAAGAAGAATGTATTTCAGTTCCATCCAGGTAAATGTAAATGCTCTTTTCTCCACATCCATGTGAAGATCTCTGGTTTGGGGATTTTGTTATGTGGGCTACTCTTACTCGGGTTAGGTGATATCTCAAAGTAGTTTTGATTGGCATTTCTCTGATGATTAAGAATGATGAGCTTTTCTTCATGTGTCTGTAGTCCGTGTGTCTGTCTTCTTTAGAGAAGTTTCTCTTCAAGTTCTTTGCCCACCCTGTGACTGGATCACTTGTTCTTTTCTTGCTAATACGTTTGAGTTCTCTGTGGATTCTGGTTATTAAACCTTTATCGGAGGTATAACCTGCAAATATTTTCTCCCATTCTGAGGGCTTTTATTTTTTCATGAGAAGTCATCTTGTTCAATTATAAATTTGCCTAAGGTGAGAATAATATCTAAGTTGTATATAAAACGAGCACATTGTACCCCATAATTGCATTAATGTACACAGCTATGATTTAATAGCAAAAGTTGATATGCCTATAAGTTATCCTTATATAAATTGAAAATGTTTTAGATTAACATTTGTTAGAATATAATTAAATACTTTATACTATACTGATAATTGATATAATAAAATTTTATTCTAAATATATTTTAAGCAATAAAATATAAAATTGGAACTTTTTTATTAAAAAAACAGAAAAAAACTCTTTCTTGCTATTGTTACTAATTTTCTCTATTTGGGATATATATTTCAGTGACTTTTTCCAAGTTATTTTATAATTAATAGATGGTATTTAACAGAATTTAGTGAAAAGTATTTTGTAAATATGTCTAGCTGTGATTTATCCAATGCAATATATTCCCAATGAAGTTTGTAATTGGGGAATTAAGGAAATTATATGGAAAGAAGGTGAAGGGGAGTCTCAGGGAAACTTGCCCTTTTCCCCTAGGTTGATTTGCTGAAAAGATCAACTCACAGTTATAGTAGATTAATAAGAGAAAGGTTTATTTCCAAATACCATGCACATGGGGGGTATGAATGATTGCCCAATGTTTCAGTGATAGTCAGTGGCTTTTAAAGATGCCTTTTAGAAGGGAGGGGGGAGAGAAACTGTAAAATATATGTGTTGCAAGTGGTTGCGAGGGATGATGGGTAGATGGAGGGAAACAGACTGAGTTGCAGTTTAACCTGAGAGACAGGTCTCAGTGCTTCAAAGGACATTAGGGCCAGGCCTATGTGATAAGGACTCCAGCAGCCCCTTTTCTGATTCTAAATCAAGTTATTCAGGTTTTATAGAGGAGAGACTAGTGCATTCTAATCAAAAATGGCCTTTTCATTGAAAATATTCTCTATACCAAGGAATTATATTTTGATTTCCTTATCTCCTTCAAAGATATACATCTGAAAAGTACTCTATGTCTTTGCTTATCTCCTCATGTAATCTTATTTAATATTGATAAAGTTTGAAATATTTCCTGTAGTTCTTTCTTATTGTTCATTGCTGTTTCAACAGTAGCAAGAAAATGTTTTTCTGTTTTTTGTTTGTTTCTTTGTTTGTTTTAATGAGTTAGGGCCAAACCAGTCTGCTTCTTTCCTGCTAGTACTAATTTAATTTCCAAGGAAAGTGTTCAACCAAATAAATAAGTGAATGTAGATGCAATCAGCAGGAAAAAAATATATTCATGTCATTCTCACTATAGAAAAAAAAATTAAATTAGTATTCCTTCATTACAAAGTCAGAATTGGGACTTGTAGATTGATAATTGCCTTTCCAACTGAAAAGCTCTGGCCTTTCTGATCTACCACAGCACATGACCTTAACTTGATCATCAGAGTGCTTGCTAGTGCAGCCCATCATATCCAGTTGCTGGGAATGAAGTGATCAAGGCACCTTGATTTATCAATGGAGTCCAGTGTTTTCAGGTTGAGGCTATTGCCTGGGGTCATGTAAGTTCCATACAACTCACTCCAGAAGATGCTCTGTGCACTGCAGTGCATGGTCATGCATCCCACTGATTGCCATGGAGACAAGTAAACTATGAATTCTTATGAGTGGACGAGAACACTGCTGGCTACTGGAGTTGGTGACTGTTATCTCAGAATTTGGGACTGTTGTGGGCATCATGCTCTGCATTTATTGCCCATTTCAGTAGTGTGGAGATCAGTTGAATGCAGCTGTCGGGGACCATTTTCATTGGCATGTCACCTGCCTAAACTATAAAATTAGAACATAAAATACAACAAGATGTTAATAGTAAATATTATATGCCACTCACCATGTGCCTCATGTTTTTCTAAGTGCATTACGTGTATTCCCCAGTTCAGTCTTCCCAACATCCACATGAGGAAATCAGTGCTATTCTGTCCATGTTGTAGATGAAGAAACCAAGTTGCTAATTTGCTAAAGGTCACACAGCTAGTACTGGTGGAGCCAGTACTCAAACCCAGATCTTTTGGCCTCTGTAAAGATACACCTCTCAAACTACTCCATGAGACATCTGGTTGTCATCTGAAGCATACACACCACGAGATGTGAGAGAAAAAGGAAAACCTGGTCCCCTTGCTCTGTGGGAAGCTGAAGGGTGCTGTCCCCCTGTGTAGCAGTGCACAAAGTTCTAGCCTTTTCTCTATTTTACCTGTAAATTGGCTCAGAGACTACAATGTGTCTATGAATATGGACAGTTAGCATTTACCAACTTGTGCCTGTCTACTTGCTCATGTTCACAAAAAAAATAAATAAATAAACATCTGGTCACGATGGTTAGTAAAACATGGCTTTGACGTGACTGGGTAGGTTAAGTGGTAATTTTAACATGATGGCCTCTCTTTTGTCGTGTTTAATCGCAAAGTTTAATAGTCATCCTCACAGTTTAAGGCGACACATTTAAATTAAATTCTCTCCTAGTGAAAACTTAAGCCTTGCGACTTAACTTTGGGGTTGACATTCTCTGTTGTACTTTACTTCCCATTTATTTTTAAAAGTCCTTTTCCTTTTCCTAAAAGGAAAGATGATGGTGAGTGTTAGATGCTGAAAGTATATAAGTTGCCTTGTTACAATAAAATTAAATGTGAATAAAATAAAATAATAAAAGTTGATGTTGTGATCTTAGAATACAAAATATACATGCTTATCATAATATAATCTTCTCTTTCCCCATTTTATCAATTTTATAAATTTGAGTATTTATCTCATACAATATAGTTTGTAAAATTAAGAATAATGTATTTATTGAGTATTTATGTAATACAATATAATTTGTAAAAATTAATAATAATACAATATAATTTGTAAAAGCAAGAATAATGTTGTGTTTTCATCCTATAACAGGAGTAGATAAACTTCTCTGTGAAGGGCCAAATAGTATATTTTAGGTTTTATGATCCAGAAGATTCCTGTTGCAACAGCTCCACTGTGCAGTGATGGCAGAAAAGTATCTATAAATAATATGCAGAATGAAGGGGTGTGTCAGGGTTCCAATGAAATTTAGCTACAAAAATCTCTTCAGGTGATGAGCAGATTTGTACTAGATCATTATTATTTTTAACGCAAATAGTGTGTTAGTCTAAAAACTTTGTTTTCTATATGCTACATTTTTTAGCTGTCCATCCAGTGAGGGAAATGTCTGTCATTTCCAAGTGTAAACATTTTTCTAATCTTTGTTTTAGTTTCAAGAAGTAGAGGATCAACTCAAAGAGGAAGGACACCATGCTGAGAAGATGCTAGACCAATGGAAAAAGTATGCTTTCAAGCAGCAAAAAGGAAAAATAAAAAGACTTGAGTATTATAAAGAAAATAAGTGTTACAGTTTGAGACTAGTGCTAGTTGTAATAGTAACTATATCTGTATGAATCTTAGGAAAATTTTCAGCTTTAAGCTATTTTGAAATGCATATTTTTTTTACTTTGTTTCTAAATTTTGCACATTATGCATGGACATTGCTAGAAAAATGATATAGTTGCTTAATCATCTACTTTTCAAATATTTAAGGATTCACATAAACATACCTTCAAGTGTTTGTTCAAAAATTGCATGATATTTAAAAAAATTATCTGACATTAATTATTTTAAAAATTATATTTTAGGATCAAAATGGCAAATTCCAAATTAAAACTTACTGTCAAAGACCAAGCCGAAAAACTCAACCAGTATGAGAAAGACTTGTCAAGTGAAAGTTTCGTAAGTTAATCTCTTATTTTAGTTCTGGGGCAGAATAGGCTGAGTGTATCTTACTCAAAATGCTTTGGACTAGAAATGTTTTGGATTGTGGAATATTTGTATATGCCTATTGAAATATCTTGGGAAGGGAATTCAAGTCTAAACACAAATTTATTTGTAATATATATACCATATTCACACACCCTGAAGATAATTTTATGTAATGTTTTATAATTTTGTGCATGAAGCAAAGATGTTTTCACTGCAACATGGCACATGAAGTCAGATGTCAAATTTTCCATTTGGAATGTCATTTTGAACCTAAAAGTGATTAGGATTTGGGGGCATTTTGGATTTTAGGTTCTAATATTAAGACGCTCAACCTGTAGTACAGATGCTCACTGACTTTCAGTGGGGTTATATCCCAATAAACCCATCCTCACTTAGCCTAGCCTACCTGGAACATGTTCAGAGCACTTACATTAGCCTTCAGTTGAAAAAATCATCTAATATAAGTCTGTCTCTAATAAAGCATTATATGTCCCTCATACCACATATTGCTAGCCTGGGAAGGATCATGAATCAAAATTCAACATACATTGAAATTGGGGTGTTTCATATCATTTTAAAGTCAAAAAAATTAAGGTGGCCATCATCAGTATGTCAAACTTGCAATGGCTTCACATCATTATGGAGTCAAACAATAGGAAGTTGGAGGATCCCAAGTCAGGGACAGCCTGCGTATAAGAATATGGTAGACAGGTGTGATATTACAGGGGTATTTGCGAAACTTGGTAAATGTAGAATGTAAATGTTTTGGCACAGTAACTGAGATAACGCCGGAAAGGCTATGTTAACCACTGTGATAAAAATGTGTCAAATGGTTTATGAAGTGAGTGTATGATGCCCCATAATCATATCATTGTATACAGTTACGATTTAATAAAAAAATAAATAAATAAATAAATAAATAAAAGAATATGGTAGACAATATGAAAAACGTCTCTGATAAAAATATCTATCCCCTTCATAGTGATAATACTTATTGCAAGTAGTGCCAGTCCCCTTGACTTTACAAAAGAAATTGACTTAATTCCTAAAATTAATGATTTGGGTAGTAAGATTTTAATAAAAACATTGTCATAGCCCAAGAATAATATTTTTATGTATACCACATTTCATTTATCCATTAATCCATTGGTGGACACTTTGTTTTTCCAAGTGTAAATTATTTTTAATCCTTTGTTTTAGGTGCAGAAATCTCTGGAAGATCAGTTAGCAGAGACTATAAAATGTAAAAGGATGATGGAAGACCGCATGCAAAGGTACAGTTAAAAGCAGCACACAAAATAACTTGAGTATTCATAAAGCAAATAGCAGTGTAATATGAGATTGTGTCTGTTCAGATAATAAGTATGTTTGTGTGAAGCCAAGGAAAGTTTCAACTTTAAGCTATTTTGAAATGCATGCCTTTGTATATTTTTTCAAAATTTTATACATTTTCCAAAAATACACCTAGAAAAATACCTTTGCCAAATCATCTGCTTTGTTAATCTTTGAGAAATTCTCTAATTATGCCTTTAGATATTTGTTCACAAGCTTTATGGCATTTTAAAAATTTATCTGTGATAAGAATTATTTTACAATATGTATTTTAGCCTTGAAAAAGAAAATTCAAAAATGAAAGTAAACTTTGGAAAGACACTGGACTGCGTTGAGAAATATGTGTCATCTGCAAGTTCAGTAAGTCAATCTCTTACTTTCTATCATACTTAAAAGGAACTTTTTTTCTCTACTAGTACAGGCTGTACATTCTGCACCCCAAATGCCCAGAAATATTTCAGATTTTAGAATATTTATATATACACAATAAAATATCTTGAGGATGGGATCCAAGTCTAAACACAATATTCATTAATGCTTCATGAACAACTTATGCACAAAGCCTGAATGTAACTTGATATAATATTTTTAAGTACTAAATTTTGCATGAAACAAAGATGTGTGTTTTCACTGAAACCTGTCACATGAATTCAGATGTGTAATTTTCCACTTGTGCTGTCATCTTTATATGTAAGATGAATAACATTTTGAAGCATTTTGGATTTCAGGTTTGGAGATTTCAGGATAGATGCTCGTCCAGGAGCACAGGGAAGGGCCTAGTCAGTGCCTGCAGGTGGTACTGAGAGGTAAAGCAAACTAAAACTCAAAGATATGGCCTTGATGGCCCTCTTTTTAAATTGGAAGTGTAGGATTGTAAAAGATTTTAGTTTAAAAAAGTGATGAAAAATAGATCTCTGGATGAGACTGTGTATTAAGGAATATTAATACACAGTCATACCATGGAATCCCAGCACTTTATGAGGCCAAAGTAAAAAGGCCAAGGCAAAAAGATCACCTGAAGCCTGGGCCTATCTCTACAAAAACTATAAAGGCATTAGCCCATCATGGTGATATGAAACTGTAGTCCTAGCTCCTTAGAGGCGCAGTCAGGTGAATCACTTGAGCCCAGGAATTAGAGACTTCATCAAGCTATGATGGTAGCACTGTACTTGATCTTGGGTGACAAAGTTATACCTAGTCTCAAAAAAAAAAAAAATAGAGTTCAAAGCAAGGGGAGAAACTGGATGATAGAAAAGCTGTAAGAGGTGATTCATGCCTATAATCTAAGCACTGTAGGAGGCTTGAAACCAGGAGCTGTAGACAAGCCTAGGTTGTGAGAACAAAAAGAAAGAAAGAGAGAGAAGAAAGAAATGAAGAAAGGAAGGAAGGTAGAAAGGACGGAAGGAAGGGAGGGAGGGAGGGGAAAGAGAGAAAAGGAAGAAAAGAAAAGAAAAGAGAGAGAAAGGAAGGAAGAAAGGAGGGAGGGAGGGAAGGAAGGAAGGAAAGAAGAAAGGAAGGAGGAAAGGAAGGAAGGGAGGAAGGAAGGAAAGAAGGAAGGAAAGACGCACGGGCCTGCAGGTGGTGCTGAGAGGTAAAGCTAACTAAGACTGAAAGATATGGCCTTGATGACCCTCTTTTTTAATTGAGGAAGGAAGGAAGGAAGGGAGGGAGGGAGAGAGGGAGTAAGGAAGGAAAAGGAAAGAAAGAAAGAAAAAATAATTATCCAGGTTTGGGTGTGGTGATGCTTCCCTATAGTTCCAGCTATTCAAGAGGCTGCAGTGAGAAAATAACATGAGCCCTCATATTAGAGGTTGCAATGAGCTATGATCATGGCATTGTACTGAGAGTCAGAGCAAGACCCTGGCTCAAATAAAAGAAAGTTTAAAACAGAAATAAATAAAATTTAAAATAGAAAATAAAAATAAAAATAAATGAAAAGCTGCAAGAAACAGGGAAAAAGGCATGTTTATTATAGAGAAGTCTTAAACTTTGTGGGGGTTTGTTTTGTTTTGTTTTTGAGTTTGTTAGGGAAAGTCCCTATTATAATTGTTTCTCACTCTGGGGAGATGTGCCCTATGTCCTTACATGTGCCCATTAGGTGGGACCACACTGATCCCATTCCCTTCTCCCCCTTTTTCCTCCCCCCTTAGCTCAACTGGAGTTAAATTGACTTTTTGTTTTGTGGGGGCATGTATTAGTTGGTTTACCAGCTTCATATTACTGTTTAATCCATTGGATACTTGCTTTTCCATTCTTGTGATACTTTACTAAAAAGAATGTTTTCTAACTATCCAGATGTAAATTCTCCATCTTTTTATGGCTAAGTAGTATTTCATAGTATACATATACCACAGTTTGTTAAACCATTCATGAGTTGGTGGGCACTAGGGTAGTTTCCACATCTTGCTGATTGTAAACTGAGCAGCAATAATCAAATGCAGATGTCTTTATGATAAGGTGCTATTTTTTTCTTCTGGCTAGATGCCTAGTAGTGGCATTGTGGGATCAAATGGGAGGTATAATTTGAGTTCTTTGAGGACTCTCCCTACTTCTTTCCAAAGAGACTCTGTTAGTTTGCAATCTCAACAACAGTGTAAAGATGTTCACTTTTCTCCACATTTGCACAAGCATCTCATTTGGGACTCTGTGATGTAAGCTATTCTGAGTGGGGTTAAGTGATATCTAAAAATGATTTTGATTGTATTTCTGTGATGATTGTATTTCTGTGATGATTTCTGATTTTTTTCATGTTTGTTAGCCCTTCATTTGTCTTCTTCATAGGTTGTATTCATGACTCTTGCCCAGTGATAGATGGGATTGTTTGTTCTTTTTATGTTGATTAATCTGAATTCCCTGTGGATTCTAATTATCAACCCTTTGTCAGATTAATAACCTGCAAGTATCTTTTCCCATTCCAAAGGTTCTTTATTTGCTTTAGTTTTTTTCATTTTTATTAAATCATAGCTGTGTACATTAGTATGATTATGGGGCACCATACACTTGGTTCATAGACCGTTTGACACCTTTTCATTACACTAGTTAACATAGCTTTCGTGGCATTCTCATAGTTATTTGGCTAAGACCTTTACATTCCACTTTTACTAGGATTCACATATTCCTTTGAAGATTACTCAACCTGTTCCAAAAGGTAGAAAAAGAAGGAAGACTACCCAACACGTTCTATGAAGCAAACATCACCCTGATCCCCAAACCAGGAAAAGACCCAACAAAAAAAGAAAATTGTAGACCAATATCACTAATGAATATAGATGCAAAAATATTCAACAAGATTCTAACAAACAGAATCCAGCAACTTATCAAACAAATCATACATCATGACCAAGTCGGTTTTATCCCAGGGTCTCAAGGCTGGTTCAATATACGTAAATCTATAAATGTAATTCAGCACATAAACAAATTAAAAAAACAAAGACCATATGATTCTCTCAATCAATGCAGAAAAAGCTTTTGATAACATCCAACATCCCTTCATGATCAGAACACTTAAGAAAATTGGTATAGAAGGGACATTTCTTAAACTGATAGAGGCCATATACAGCAAACCCACAGCCAATATCATATTGAATGGAGTTAAATTGGAATCATTTCCACTCAGATCTGGAACCAGACAAAGCTGCCCATTGCTCTTTAACATTGTAATGGAAGTAGGCTCAGTGCCTGTGGCTCAAGCAGCTAAGGTGCCAGCCACATACACCTGAGCTGGCAGGTTCGAATCCAAAGCGGAGGCCCACCAAACAACAATGACAACTACAACCAAAAAATAGCCAGGTGTTGTGGCCAGCGCCTGTGGTCCCAGCTACTTGTGAGGCAGAGGCAGGAGAATTGCTTAAACCCAGGAGTTGGAGGTTGCTGTGAGCTGTGATGCCACTACACTCTACCCAGGGCGACAGCTTAAGACTCCATCTCAAAAAAAAAATATATACATTTTAATGGAAGTTTTAGCCACCACAATTAGGGAAGAAAAGGCGATCAAGGGTATCCACATAAGGTCAGAGGAGAACAAACTTTCACTCTTTGCAGATGATATGATTGTATATCTGGAAAATACTAGGGACTCTACTACAAAACTCTTAGAAGTGATCAAGGAATACAGCAGCGTCTCGTGTTACAAAATCAACATTCATAAATCGGTATCCTTTATATATACCTACAATCGTCAAGTTAAAAAAACAATTAAGGACTCTATCCCATTCACAGTAGTGCCAAAGAAGATGAAATACTTTGGAGTTTATCTAACAAAGAGAAAGATCTATATAAAGAGAATAATGAAACTCTAAGAAAAGAGATAGCTGAGAATGTTAACAAATGGAAAAATATACCATGCCATGGTTGGGAAAAATCAACATTGTTAAAATGTCCATACTACCCAAAGCAATATATAATTTCAACGCAATCCCCATTAAAGCTCCACGTCATACTTTAAAGATCTTGAAAAAACAATACTTAGTTTTATATGGAATCAGAAAAAACCTCGAATAGCCAAGACATTACTCAGAAATAAAAACAAAGCAGGAGGAATCACTCTACCAGACCTCAGACTATACTACAAATCGATAGTGATCAAAACAGCATGCTGGGCAGTGCCTGTGGCTCAAGGGGATAGGGTGCTGGTCCCATATGCCAGAGGTGGTGGGTTCAAACCCAGTCCTGGCCAAAAACCACAAAAACAAACAAACAAACAAACAAAAAACAGCATGGTACTGGCACAAAAACAGAGAAGTAGACGTCTGGAACAGAATAGAGAACCAAGAGATGAATCCAGCTAATTACTGTTATTTAATCTTTGACAAGCCAATTAAAAACATTCAATGGGGAAAAGATTCCCTATTTAACAAATGGTGCTGGGTGAACTGGCTGACAACCTGTAGAAGACTGAAACTGGACCCACACCTCTCACCATTAACCAATATAGCCTCTCACTGGATTAAAGATTTAAACCTAAGACATGAAACTATAAAAATACTAGAAGAGATTGCAGGGAAAACCCTTGAAGAAATTGGGTTGGGCGAGTTTTTCATGAGAAGGATCCCCCAGGCAATTGAAGCTGCTTCAAAAATACACTATTGGGACTTGATCAAACTAAAAAGCTTCTGCACAGCCAAGAACACAGGAAGTAAAGCAAGCAAACAGCCCTCAGAATGGGAAAAGATATTTGCAGGTTATGTCTCCGACAAAGATTTAATAACCAGAATCCACAGAGAACTCAAACGCATTAGCAAGAAAAGAACAAGGGATCCCATCGCAGGCTGGGAAAAGGACTTTAAGAGAAATTTCTCTGAAGAAGACAGGCACGCGGCCTTCAGACATATGAAAACATGCTCATCATCTTTAATCATCAGAGAAATGCAAATCAAAACTACTTTGAGATATCATCTAACTCCAGTGAGACTAGCCTACATCACAAAATCCCAAAACCAGAGATGTTGGCGTGGATGTGGAGAAAAGGGAACACTTTTGCACTGCCGGTGGGAATGCAAATTAATACATTCCTTTTGGAAAGAGACATGGAGAACACTTGGAGATCTAAAAATAGATCTGCCATTCAATCCTGTAATCCCTCTACTGGGCATATACCCAGAAGACCAAAAATCACATCGTAACAAAAATATTTGTATTAGAGTATTTATTGCAGCCCTATTCATAATTGCTAAGTCATGGAAAAAGCCCAAGTGCCCATTGATCCACGAATGGATTAATAAATTGTGGTATATGTACACCATGGAATATTATGCAGCCTTAAAAAAGATGGAGACTTTACCTCTTTCATGTTTACATGGATGGAGCTGGAACATATTCTTCTTAGTAAAGTGTCTCAAGAATGGAAGAAAAAGTACCCAATGTACTCACCCTTATTATGAAACTAATGTAGGACCTTCATATGAAAACTATAACCCAGTTACAATGTAAGAATAGGGAAGGGGAGAAAGAGGAGGGAGGGAGGAGGATTAATGGCATCTTGCTTTAGTTTTTGTGTCCTTAACTGTGCAGAGACTTTCCAGCTTAATTAAGTCCCATTTGTTTAATTTTGGTATTGTCGTGGATTGCCAACAGAGTCTACATAAAATCTTTCCCCAGGTCTACATCATCAAGTTTTCCCCTACACTTTCTTCTAGGACTTTTATCATTTCATGTCTTAGATTTAAACTTTTATCCATCTTGAATTCAATTTTTGTAAGTTGACGAAAAGTGCAGGTCCACTTTCAGTTTTTATGTGAATTATCCAGTTCTCCCAGTACCATTTATTGAATAGTGATTATTTGTTTGGTTTATCAAAGATCAGATAGCAATAAGAAGCTGGTTTCATCTCTAGGTTTTCTATTCTGTTCTATATGTCTGTATTTCTATTTTTGTGCCTGTACCATGCTGTTCTGATAACTGTGGACTTACAATATAATGTAAAGTCTGGTAGAGTGATACTTCTGGATTTGTTTTTATTATTAATAATTTCCTTGGCTTTATGGGTTTTTTTATTGTTTCCATACAACATGCAGAACTCTTTCTTCCATTTCTTCAAAGTATGATGTTGGTATTTTAATGGTAATTACATCGAATCCATACATTACTTTGGGTTTTATAAACATTGTAACAATGCAAATCTTCCCAGTCGTGTACATGACATATTCTTCCATATATTCATGTCTCCTGCTATTTCTTTTCTTAGGGTTTCATAATTCTCTTTGTAAAGATCTTTCATGTCCTTGGTTAAGTATATTTCCAGGTATTTCACTTTCTTTGAAGCTGCTCTGAAGGGTATTGTGTCCCTGTTTGCCTCTCATCTTAATTGTTATTTGCATACACAAAGGCTCCTGATTTGAGCACATTGATTTTATACTCCACACCATTACTCTATATCTTGATCACTCCCAGGAGTCATGTAGTTGAATCAGTTGGGTTCTCTAAGTATAAAATGATAACATTGGCAAAGAGTGAAAGTTTGACCTCCTCGGCCATCATTTGTATCCACTTAATGTCCTTCTCTTTCCTGATTGCATTAGTTAAAACTTCCAGAGCTATGTGGAATACCAGTGGTGATGGTGGACATCCTGTCTAGTTTCAGTTCTAAGTGGAAAACTTTATTCAGTGTGAAATTGGCTGTGATTTTTGTCCCAGAAGGCTTCAACCAATTAAGAAATATGTCATCTCTGCCTATTTTCTTAAGTGTTCTTGTTAGAAAAAGATGCTGAATATTGCCAAATGTTTTTTCTGCATCTATTGAGAGGATTTTATGGTCTTTATTTTGGCTTCTATTGATATGGTGAATTATGTTTATGGACTTGTGTAGGTTAAACTAGCTTCATCTTAGCATCCCTGGGATGAAGCTGATTTGATTATGACATATAATTTTTTAAATGTATAGATAAAATCTATTTTCTAGGATTTTGTTGAGTATATTTCTGTCAATATTCATTAGTGAAATTGGTCTGTTGTTCTCTTTTTAGTTTGGTCTTTTCTTGGTATTGGTATCAGGGTGATATTTTCTTCAGAGAACATGCTAGGGAAGGTTTCTTTCTTCTCAGTGTTTTGGAATTCATTCTGCATGGTAGGTATAAGCTCTTCATTGAAGTTTTGATCAAATTCTCGTGAAGCCATGTGGTTTAGGGATTTTCTTTTTGTTGTTGGAAGCTTTTTTATTGTTATTTAAATTTCAGTGCTTGATATTTGTCTGTTCTAGAGCTCTATTTCTTCCTGGTTAAGTCTAGAGAGACAGTGTGATTCCAGGTATTGGTCCATTTCGTCCACATTGTCAAATTTCTGGGCATAGAGTTGCTTGTAGTAGACAGAGATAATCTCTTGTATCTCTGTGGTATCTGTAGTTATTTCCCCTTTTTTTGTTTCTGATTGAGGCTTTAGAGATTTTAATGCTATCTTTCTATTTAATCTGGCCAAAGGTTTATTGATTTTATTTATATTTTCAAAGAACAAACTTTCCATTTTATTGATTTTCTGAATGATTCTTTTGTTTACAACTTCATTTATTTCTAATTTAATTTTGGTTATTTCTTTTCTTCTGCTAGGTTTGCAATTGGATTACTCTTCCTTCTCCATTTCTTTGAGATGATTCATTAGGCTGTTGATGTGCTCTCTTTCTATATTTCATATGTTGGTATCTAATGCAATAAATTTCCTCTTATGACATCTATTTCAGTATCCCACAGGTTTTGGGAATCTGTGGCTTCATTGTCATGCTGTTCATGAAATCTAATAATTTCCTTCTTTTATCCTCCTTGATTCAACTGTCACGTAGCATAAAGTTTGTAGTTTCCAGGACTTTGTGTGTGGATGAAGGTTTCTGTTGCAATCGATTTCTATCTTTATTCCCTGGTGGACTGAAAAGATGCAAAGTATTATTTAAAATTTTCAAAAAAAATTGTTGAGGTTTGATTTGTGTCTGTGGGCTGGAGTATGATCTATGGGCTGATAGAAGAACATATTCTCTTTGGCTTTGGGGTTGTGTGTTCTATATATGTCTATTAACATACTGATCTAGGGTAGCATTCAAGTTCCTTGTTTCTATGTGTAGTTTCTGTTTAGTGGCTCTGTCCATTTCTCTTGGAGGAATGTTAAAGTCCCTAGCTACTGTAGTGTTGTAGGATATTATATTGTTCAGACAATTAGTGTTGGCTTCATAAATCTGGGACCATATAAGTTGGGTGTTATATACTTTTAGAATTGAAATGTCCTCTTGTTCTATTGTTCCCTTGACCAGTATATAGTGACACTCTTTGTTATTACTTACTTTTTTGCTTTAAATACAATTGTCTCTGAAAATAAACTTGCAACCCCTCCTTTTCTGATTTCCTTTTGTTTTTTAATATTTTAAATATATTTTCCTTCATTAAATCATAACTGTGTACCTTAATGCATTTATGGGGTATAATGTGGTGATTGTACATGTTGAAGGATAAAACAAGACTCAGGAGGAAGGACTGGAAAACAATAATTCAGGCAAATGGTAATCATCTCCTCGCTTACTTAACTGCTGGTTCACCCTGAGTCTTCTTTTGTCCTTCAACATTAGGTGTGTTTCTAGAGACAGCATATAGATGGATTGTGCTTTTTTATCCAGTCACCCAGTCTGTGCCTTGTCAGTGGGGAATCCAAGCCATTCATTGAGAGAATTGTTAAGTATCGTGGAGTTCTATTCACCTTATTTTGTGAAGGTCCATTGCTTAATTTTATTTTTTGCACCAATGTGGAAGCTACGTTTTGTTCTTCAGTTTCTGGGTGTCTACTTTTTTAGGAGGTCCATTGTGATGGTCAGTATGGAGAATGGGTCTGAGTATTTCTGCAGAGCTGGACGTGTAGTAGAAGATTTCATCAATGTTTGCATGTCAATAAAAAATTTGATTTCTCTGTCAAATTTAAAAACTAGTATACAGAATCCTGGGCTGAAAATTGTTGTATTCAAGAAAGTTAAATGTCAATGACCACCTTCTTCTGGATTACAAAGTTTCAGCTGAAAGGTCCACTGTCACCCTAATGGATTGGCTCTTATAATTCAATTGGTGCTTACTCTTGGTTGCTTGCAGAATTTTCTCTTTAATTTTGACCTTGGACAGGTTCATTACAATGTGTCTGTTGAGATAAACCAGAGTTTGATATGCATCTAAGAGGACTGTGTCAGAATCTTGGTGATGCTTGGGAAATTTTCATTGACAATATGCTCTAGAAGGGCTTCTATACCTTTGGGTTATTTTCCTTTCCCCTCAGGGATCACTTTAATTTGTGTATTTGTGTGCTTCATGAATTTCCATAATTCTCTAAGCTCTACTTTTACTCTTTTCTGCCTCTTTAAATGCCTGAGTTAGCTCAAGAGACATATCCCCTAGCTCTGAGATTCTTCTTTCTCCATGGTCTAATCTATTATTTGTACTTCTACTGCATCTTTAACTTCCCTGGGTGACTCCTTTATTTCTTTAAGGTCTAGTACCTCTTTCCTATCTTTTATTCACTTCTTAAGTCAATTTTTGGATTTCCCTTCAGTGATTATCCGCTTTCCCTTCAATTCCCTTCATCATTTTTGCCATCCATACTCTAAATTCCCTTGATGTTATTTCCATAATTTCCTTCTAGGTGGGATCCTCTATGGTAGCTGCCTCATGGTCCCTTGAGGTTAGGGTTGATCTGTTTTGGTTTTTCGTGTTGCCAGATTTTTTTTTCTTGTTGGTTTTTCCTCATATGTGCTTTCTTCTTTATCCATATCCTTCCCCTACTTTTTCCTCTCACGTCCTCCTTCTTAAATGTTCTTGTTTCTGTGCTTGAATGTTGGAGTGGCCTTTTGGTACAGGGACGAAAGGAAGAAAAGAGAAATGAATGAGAAAGGAGAAAAGAAACAGAAAATAAGTGTGAAAGAAAAAGAAAAGAAAGGACAGGAAGAGAAATACGGGAGTAATAGTGGTGTTCAACAGGGTGCATTGACCCATACATGCAATTTCAGGACTCTGAGGGGCCAAGGAAGTTGGGTTCTCCACAGTCAAGAGCTCCTTATCAGCCTGACCAAAAGCAAGACCTTGCCTCCAACATATGCAAAAACAAAACATCTTTGTGTCACTGGGGGGGCCTACTAATACTGTCCTTTGGAAGTCTAAAGTGAGAAGGACACCCAAGCCCAGGTTTTAAGGCCTCCTTGAGCCATGCCAATGCCATGGACCCCCAGCCTAAGCCCCAGAGCAAGGCTCTGTCCCATAAATAAAATACAGAATGAAAGAGAACAAAGCAGATGAGAATAAAATAAAGAAAATAAATAAAATTATAAACTTTGGGGGGGAAAGGAGGGATAGAGGGATACCTTAGTTATCATTTGAAAAATTTATGAAGGAAAGATGAGAAAAATCTAGAAAAAGGAAGGAAAGAAAAAATAGAAAAGTAAGTTTAAAAAGCAAAGAAATGCTAACACAAAATGCAATCCTTATTATACAAGAAATTAAAAATGAAAAAATAAAACACAAGGAAAGAAAAATTTAAAAAAATTAGAAGGAAAAAATTTTAAATATACATACAGATAGCAATATATTACCTGGACTTCAGGTGGCACTCTGGGGGTTGGAGATGCAAAACAAACATGCTGATTCTGCTATATAAGATGGATGTGGGAAGCCACTGTCTAGTTGCTGAGGAAACCCGCTTCCTTCTTTCTGACTTATTATCCCTCAGTCAGGGCATGGTGGTTTCATTAACATTCAGTCATAGCAGGGTGGGGGCCTGAAGCTTTTACCAGACTTTTTAGGATACACACCTCAAGTTTCCAAACAGTGCCCCTGGGCCACAAAGTGGCTTTTCTGGGATGTGAGAACCATCCACCTCACCCCAAGGATGGCTACCCAGCTCATCAGGTGCACCACAGCCAGTCACGTGCTGGGACCCTGCAGGCTGTTTCTTCCCAGTGGCCCTCCCACAATGACAGCCCTCTGATGGCAGCCAACCTAATCAAAGTTACACCCTGCCTGGTAGTTCAATCCCTGCCACTGGGCACCATTCAAGTTCACTCTCTCACGCAGGCTCTCCCAAGGCAGCTGTGGTGAGCACCCAAGTCCAAAAAATCTGCAGGACAGTACTTCCCTGTCTTTACCCCTCTGCCAGAGGGTCGGCCAGCCTCTGCAAGAAGGCACCTGCTTTCTATGCTGGTCCTACACTGCTCCTGACCTCCTTGTGAATGTGTAGGTGATTATATACTGATTTCATACTAGTATTGAATACACTGGATACTTTTTTCCCCATTTTTGAGATACTTTACTAAGAAGAATAACCTAATTTACATAATGCAATGAGACATTTCTAAACTATTAAGAAAAGCGTACGAATGCCTTACCACATCAAATAAGTAAGCGAGGAGATGGTTCTGTTAATCATTTAAATGTAAGCATTCCACGTTGTCTATCAAATTACATTTTACTTCATAAATGCATTAGTGTACACAGTTATTATTTGATAAATAAAACAAAAAGAAAATCATTTGATTATTAAGAGAAGTTAACATAGATCCACAGGAAAGAAAAAGCTGTGATTTAGAAATTAGACCACACTCTTGAATTGTTCTTAAGATACACTATTTAACATTTTTAAAATTTAAATTGATTCTAATATTCTTTGAATGATCATATTACATGAGTTCTAACATAATGATTCCTTTTGTATAATTATATTTAATATTGAATTATATTAACAGCTTACTTTTTTTGTTGTTTTTATTTTTGAGACAGAGTCTTACTCAATAGAGTAACCTTGTGTCACAGCTCACAGCAACCTCAGACTCTTGGGCTTAAGCAATTCTCTTGCTTTAGCTTCCCAAGTAGCTGGGACTACAGGCACCCACCACAATGCCCAGCTATTTTTTTTATGTGTGTGTTATAATTGTCCTTGTTTGGCAGGCCTGGGCTTGGTTCAAACTCACCAGCCCCAATGTATGTGGCCAGCACCTTAGCTGCTGAGCTATAGGTGCTTTGCCAACTTAGTTGATCTTGATGATGAACATTTGCAATGTATGCTTTCTCCCCATGTTTAAACTTACTCAGGGCATCACTGACTCAACACATTAAAAAATAAATATACAATAACTATTCATATTATAATTCTTTAAAATGTATCCTTTCAATATGTTTTAGACTGGAGCATCATCTCAAGGAAAATTAGAGCATATTGTTTCAGCAGGAGCTCAGATGAAATCCTGTATTGCATATCTGGAATCTGAAATCTCTGTAACAGAAACTTCTCGAGAAGAAATCAATGAAACCACATTTCGGAAATACAAGCAACTCTATCTAAAAGAATTGAAAATTAGAAAATTGTCATACAAAAAACTAAGAGAGTAGGTCAAAACACAAAATCATAGAAAATAAATTAAGTTCATTAATTTTCCTCAATGCATAATTTTTTAGGGAGGGAAGCTCATGAAATTATTTGGAAATAAAAACAGGTCTTAGTGAACTTAATTTTGAAATATTCATTCAGAGCAGTTTGTTTTTCTCCCTTTTTATGATTTTATATGAAATTTTTTCATATGAATTATTATGTAGTGAACCTGATCTCTTATTCCTTCAGCTAGATATTTTTGTAGCTTTATAATTTAGACAGTGATATTGTTATAAATTTCTTGCCACCATTCCACTAGGTAAAAATATTAATGAGTTTCATTAATCTAATGAAGATTACAACTTAAACCCAAATAGTCAAGTACTACAACTATTCTTTCAGCATCTTCTGGCACCTGGAAAATTAACTTTTCTTGGCTGTGATCTTTGGTCTTGGCACTAGTGGGCACATTGAGAAAGAATTTCTGGTATAGTTTTTCCACTCAACACAAAGGCATATTTGCAAAACTTGCATACTTGATTAACACAGAGATAAAGGAATGGATAATTCACGAAGTTCTTAAAAATAATGCCATGGTCAGCCTGAGGTATGGAAGACACACAAAAAGGTTAGGCCCCACCACTCATGCCTTGGTAACAGTGTTAGCAGCTAATTTCCACCGGTGCTTGCTGAAGTTCTTCTTGATCACCAACTCAGCCATCTCATTCTCACCTAGAAGTTGTTGCTCTGAATTATCTCTCAGTGCCCAATACTTAACTTTCCCCATATAGTGGGTGAAATGTAAAAGGGTGGCAAAAGCAAGTGCTCGAAGAAGTCTTTGAGGAACTTTTTTTTTTTTTTTTTTTAATCTTTGTACTGGCTTAAGAGAATAAGTTTTTTTCTAACTTTTTTGTTGTGGAATGTTTAGTATAGTCAAGCAAATTGATATATTCCCTATTGCACATAGTTGCTTTCTAAACATAAGTATTTCTAATGATACCCTCAAGTGTTTATTATAAAGAGAGCCATTACAGAAGGCAGCGAGCGTACCCTGTTGATCTTTGCATCATTGACAGCCATACCTCTCCCCTCTGCACTTGAACTATTTTCTTATTAGAAACTATTTTCTTATTTAGAATGCTTTTATAACTGCAGTTGCACAGAGTAGGCCTGCCCTGACACATTTTCAGCTACAAAACACTGTTTAAATGGAAATTTTATTTACACTTATGCCAACTTCTTAATATTAAATTGCAAGCCACTTAGGAATGCTTTAGGAAAAATGAAATACTAACCACTCATCTTTTGCAATCTTCATAGAATTCATCAAAATCTAACAGAAGACACTGCTGATTTGCTTGATGAAAAAAAGAGTAACAGATCTTGATGTATCACTCTTGCCATAAGGTCAGTTCCAGATTCACTTGTATTGAAAATATTTAAAAAGTGTAGTTTTCAACAGAAAGTTTATTTGAAGGGAACCTTGGTGATCTTCTGCCTCAAGCCCAGAGATTTCAGATAACAGCCTAGTGAACTACCTAACCAAAGTTAGTTATGTTATCTTTTTTTCTTTTGAGTTTCAAATTTCTGACGTAACTTTTCTTTTTAATTTGTGCAAATGCTGAGTTGTTTAATTAACTTAACATGTTAAGCAAAGATCATAATTATCTACCTTAATTAAGAAAAGAAACAGAAATTTTATTTTAAGTATCTGGTGCTCTCATTTTCAAGAGATACCCATTTGTTACCTTGATGGGATAAATATAACTAAACTGATGCATTTTAAATTTTTTATTTTTTAATTTTTTATTAAATCATAAAGAGATAGATCTTAACCTGTATGATGTAAGCATTCCAAATTGTGTATGAAATCAGCACACTGTACCCCATAAATGCATTACTGTATGCATTTTACATTTTCTAAAAAGCTACATTTAAGTTACATTTAGGGTATTGAACATTATTGCCTAATAATCGAATGAATACCCATAGGTGCTCTGAGTTACTTTGTAATTGATTTCACTGTGACTGTGTTTCATAACACTTCAAGGTTTCCTGAACCACCTAAAGTGTTCCACCCCCTAATCACAAGGGAATGCTTGCCATCCAAAACTTTAACCACATAGGATGTTTACTACCTATAGGAATCCAACATAGACACTTTTTATGAATTCAATAAGCCTGTAATACAAAGAAATATTAATTTCTGTTTCTAATTAATTTCTTTTTTTTTTACTTTATTACATAACCATATGTCCTTAATTACCATTGAACTTATGGCGGTTTTGTATCAAGTTTCATAAAATGTATAGATTTCTGGGCAATTGTATTATACTTTTTAAATAGTGAAATCAAGCAACTAATTGAGCTTTTAAAATGAAGTTTATCCATGCCTCTCTATTTGACCATTGCTTGAATGATCCAAGACCAAGATGGCAAAAGTATCAAAGATGTGTAAATAGCAATGACAACCAAAGAGAATCAATTAATTCTTCCTACTCAGAATTTCTTGTAAAGGAACACATGGTTCCCATTTCTCTTGGAGATGTAACAAGAACCTGATATTACAGCCATTTTATTTTATTCATAGTAAGAATTCATTTCTGCAAATCTCAAAATGGATCCGATGATGACAAGCTGTGTCAATTGTAGAGGCCATAAAGAAAAATTTACTTCAACTGTCTTGTCCCAATTTAAATTGCTTATCTAATGTTTGGCCATTTTTACTCTGGGGGACATTACAAAGGCCGTTCACAGGAACACATTCCTGTGGGAGTCTGAGGCAGGATGAGCTCCAGAGCCCAAGCAGTTCAAGCTGTGGCGTGCGGTGATCATCCCTGTGTATAGCCACTGCACTCCAACCTGAGCAATATAGCATGGCCCTGTCTCAAAAAGAATTTACAAAAACCATAAAACATTTGTTTGAACAAAAACAAATAGCAACTAATTTTCATGATGATTTTAATACTTAAATGGCAAAATACTAGCTTACAAATTTTTCTTCATTATTTTTCTTACTTAGTGTTTGTTTTTTTTAAAAACAAAACATGAGATGATCAGGGTCTATGTACTTCCGAGTCATGAAATTGAGCTACTGGATATAAAAAGAAAATGAGTGTTAAATACTCTGCAAATATAAAATGTCCTGATTGGCTCTTACCAGGAAAGTCAGATAATGTATCATTTTATAGAATAATGATGAAAGAATGTATAAGTACAGATGCAGTGAAAGGGAAGATTTTGGAGGAAATATTCTCCCATAATTTTTCAGAAGGAAAGGAATGTTTATTTTAAATGTGTATATTCCTTCCATTTTCTCTGAGTTATATTTAAAAATCTGTGTGGTTTTATCAATGTGCAGAAAGTAGCTGAAAAAGAACTCCACATTCAAGAAGGTGACCTAAAGCCCATTCCCGGGCTGAAGCTAATTTCCTTTTTGACTTTAGACAAACTACAATCTCTCTGACCCAGTGTTGCCTCTAATATGAATTTAGGGGGTTGATTACATTAATGTGTTTTACGGGTTTCTGGAATTTTTTACAAATATAAAGTTTCTTTAAAAAATGCATGAAACCGTATTATACAAAACAGAAACACAGTCGTCTGGCTAAAGGAGGCATGCTGCCTCTCTAGGTGTGACTTCCTTGACTCTTAATCCTACAGTGTTCTCTCTGGACACTTAGATTTCCCTGGGACATAGATTGTAAGTTACCAGTTATGAGAGAATCTTCTTAATTAGCTAAAATTTGCTGATACATTTGTGTTCTGTATATATTACAATATTCCTATATTTAAGAATGAAAAATTAGAAACAAAGTCGCAAATGTGCTCCTCATATTAATATTGGACTTCAAGCTACCCCTGCCACCTGAAACCTAATCTCCACCTGCAAATAAACAGAAAGAACATGGAGATAGGGGCAGTGCTTTTCCTACAAATAATTGGTGCATTGTACTCCATAGGGAGCTAAGATAGCTTTTGACTTAGTATTATGTATGAAAATATTAGCAGTTCATTAAGCTTTTTTATTTCCTCTGGCAGTCATCAGTTTTTCCTAAGATATTGCTCCACACACTTCACAAACCATTGGTGGTACCTTGTCAGTGATCAATGTCACCGAGATATTTTTCTCCCCCTTTTGCTTTTGTCATCTGTACCAGGCACTGTATTAAATAATTCACTTGGGGACAATGATTCTGCATTTCTATTAAGAGAAGTATGAGGAAAAATACATGACTTAATAGGAACATAAAAATAAAGTGAGAGAGGGCAGCACCTGTGGCTCAGTGAGTAAGGCGCCAGCCCCATATACCGAGGGTGGCGGGTTCAAACCCAGCCCCGGCCAAAGTGCAACAAAAAAATAGCCGGGCGTTGTGGCGGGAGCCTGTAGTCCCAGCTGCTCGGGAGGCTGAGGCAAGAGAATCGCGTAAGCCCAAGAGCTAGAGGTTGCTGTGAGTCCTTTGACGTCATGGCACTCTACTGAGGGCAGTACAGTGAGACTCTGTCTCTACAAAAAAATAAATAAATAAATAAATAAAGTGAGAGAGACTTTTTAAAAGTCCTTTAATATTTGACAATTTTCACTTGTGAATGCAGACAAAATAACTGCAGCCTCCCATCATCTAGTGCAAGACTGGAGTCATCATAGATCCAGATCTTATTCCATAACGTACATATACCACAATTTGTTAATCTGTTCCTGGGTTAATGGGCATTTGGGTTGCTTCCATGACTTGGCAATTATGAATTGGACTGACAATTTATAATTGAGGTGATGGTTATGTTAATCAGTATGATGTAAGCATTCCATATTTATATCAAATTAGTACACAGTGCCACATAAATGTACATAGTTATGATTTAATAAAAAAATAAATAAAATATGAAAAAATCAAGATCTTTCTTGAAGCTTTTAGGTGCCCTCCCAGAGATGCTCCTTCCCTTTGGTCTGGGTCTGTCTCTAACCCTGTGAGCTCTCACATCTGACCTGGTGTCTCTTTCCCAAGAACAGTTGCCCTTGCCATCACTTATGTGGGAAAGTATTCAAAAGCCAATGAGAGGCAGGAAGAGAACTGATTCCAGGGTTGGAATAAGAGCAACTACTTCGACCACGTCCTAAGAGTTAGGAGGAAAGATGACCTCTCCTTAAATATGTTATATAAAAAGTATTCTCCATCTAGAGAAAACACTCCTTTAGCACAGAAGTAAGCAATCTGTTGAGAAGTGTATTTCATTTTTATATGAGTAAAATGTATATAAAACAGTTTGTGAATCAGGCATAAAGGAGTTAAAAAAAAATCCACACATAAGTAGCGAATATTTAAAAGAAGAGCTCCCTGGGGAAAGCTAATAAGATTACACTAGTAGTTCCTTAATTCAAGTCATGTAAGGATGTACATTTTACATAGTCTTTATTGATGGTAATGTGAGTATTCATTCTGTAAAAGCTTCTCTTTATATTTGGTATTAAAATTTTACTTTTATAAGACCTAGTTAGTATGATTTCATTATGTATTTTATAATCCTGTCAATAATATTATCACAGAAATGTTATGGAAAACAATCTATGAAAATATTAGGAAACCATTTTAACTTATGTCGTGTGGGCAAAGTGGCCTGTGATTCCAACACTTTTGGAAGCCAAGGTGGGTTGATCACTTGAGGCCAGGAGTTTGAGTCTAGTTTGCGCAAGATAGTGAGACCCCCAATCTCTACGAAATGTTTTATAACATTTCAAAAAAATTGACTTTATATCTATAATTTATAAATCCCTTGGATATTATATTATCAACACAAAACATTAACTATATTCAGTAGAGTATTTGAGATCCTATTTTTGGCACTTAGTAAGAGAACACATTTTATACAAGAGTTAAATAAGAATACTCAAGATGGAGACACTTGCAATATAGTTTGTTTCACACATTTAATAATTTACCTAACAACTGTAATTAATCTAATATTAAAAAAATGTAGTTATTTCTGATCTTAAAAAAACCAAAGTTATGATTAACAAGTTATTTATACTTTTGCATCTAATCCTGTTACACAAAGTCTTGAATCAAAGAAACTAAGTTTGAAAATGAGCTTTAACCTGTATTTATTCTTTTCTTCAAGCAAATTTTCTGAAGTGTTTGTATCTGTATGAATAAGGAAAGGTTAATAACAGCACAGATGGCATAATATTTACACTTAATCTTTTGTCAGTAGAATTTGGATAGGACATTACGACAATGCCACTTCATGTATATGTTTAAGATTCTGAGATGAAAAGTTATTAGCTTTGAACACACCTAAAAATTCTAATTTTCTAAAACTGGAGAGTGCAAAGATCATTTTTAAGAGAAAATCAACTAAAGTGAAAAAACTGATTCAACTTTTATAAATAACAGAGTTTTGCTCAGAATTAACAAAAAAAAATACATAGATTACAAAGTATGACTTGAGTTGTTTGACCTTTATATTAATAAATAGAAAAATCAGGGCTCTGAAATGATGTATATTCAATAGTAAACCTATGGTAACTATATTTTATCAGATTATTATAAATAGCATTACATTTTGATGTTCTCTAGTACGTAAAACAGTTTGTAAACTTAAAATAAGCTGGAATTTACTTTCACTCATGTGATTATTCTTTTATTTAAAAATGCTCGTCAGATCTAGTTTCGAAATTTTTTGTTTAAAGGACGCATTTTATAAGAAATATGTCATTCCCTAGCCGGGCATTGTGGCGGGTGCCTGTAGTCCCAGCTACTCGGGACGCTGAGGCAAGAGAATCGCTTGGGCCCAGGAGTTGGAGGTTGCTGTGAGCTGTGTGAGGCCACGGCACTCTACCGAGGGCCATAAAGTGAGACTCTGTCTCTAAAAAAAAAAAAAAAAAGAAATGTGTCATTCCCATGATAATGTCTCTTGTTTAAATTTAACATTATAAATAATATTTGTCTTATTTCAGATCTAGGATTTGTTGCCCAAATTCATGAATTAAGTTAAGATTAATTATTGATTTCTGAAATGAACTTGATAGAGCAAGTGGCACCACTCTTTATTGTGTGGTCAAAGGATACTACATTACATTTTTTTTTTTTCTCACACAAATCTACTGAAAACTGTGAACACATAGACACTCATCGTGAAGAGTGTACACATGCTTCGTTTAATTCATGTTTCACAGCTTTAAACATCTCGGGAGGGAAGGCTATGCATCTTTTTCTCTGGCTCTACACTTCCTTCACTTTTGCCATTTCTGAGGGATTCTCAGCACACTGAAGCTATTCCTGGAAAGCAAAGGACTCACCAACTTCTCAGGTTTACCTAGTGATTTAAGGCCAAAGTCCCCAGACACATGTAGTAACACTTAGTCAAGCCATTATAGCTCATTAGCAGTCACTTGACAGGTGACGTTTTCAATGTCTGGTCATTTACTTGTCATTAGTTTTCTTTTGCCCTTAGGAAAAGTACCAAATTCCTTAGCATGGGAATAAAAATACTTAAATCAATTTGGTTTATGTGAAGTTATTCAGCTTTATCTCTTAGGACTTACTGTGCTCTGCCCCTGTGTTCTAGCAACTGGCTCAACTAAACCACTTAGGATTCCTCATGTTCTTTCCCCACCCCATCAGCTGCGTGCGTTAGCTTCTTCCTCTCCCTCGTCCTTCAGGCAACCTACATATTGTCTCCACCAAAAAGCCTGTGATGCTGACACAAAACTAGGATGGCTTCTGTGTGCATGTTTCAGTACTGTCCTGATTTGTGCCTGTCATGGTGTCTGTGACTCTGGAAATGGCCTACCTCTTTTTTCAGGTTATTGTAGACATTTGTTGAGGGATGGACTATATTATGTCTTGTAATTTCAATGCTTGCCACAGTACCTTAGCATAGGACTCTAGAATAGATGAATGAAGAATGAGAAAAGGAGAAACTGATAATTTAACCACAGTGATAATCAATTTATAATTAATATGTAGCATTAGGCATATTATTCTTAATAATTTTTCATTACTAACATAACTGTGCAGATACAGTTTTAATCCTCTGTAATATTGGATAACTTCTTAATTCTTCTTTACTGACTTATACTCAGTTAATTATGAAATCTTTTAGTCAAAAATTCTTTTTTATTTCCTAGCTGCTTCTGAATATGCATCTGGATTCGACATATCTTCTCCTTTAATCATATGATGTGTTAAATGTAAACCAAGTTCTAGTTGGAAAAGCACATGAGAATATATACAAATTTTACAGAAAAAAGTTCCATAATCAGAAAGATAATAAAATGTTCTTACTGGGCTGTTTAAATGGTGTACTGTTTTTCATTCAATGTATCACATGGGAGAATCTTTACGAAAAGAAAATAATTTATACCATATCTTTATAATAAAAATTTATTTATGTTTTAAATAATGTTTCTTGGCCTATTGACTATTCAGTGAATTTTGCAGTTGAAGCCAGTATTGCTGCGTTTCCATATACAAACTGCCCTCATGCCGGCTGCTTAGCAACCAAACCACCAAGTTGTCATTGATATTTCAGTGGAGTTGAGAGTTAGGTTATTTGTATTTTATAGCTAGTATAATAATATGTAGTCATAGATTCAAATTTATTTTTTTAATTCTTTATTAAATCATAACTGTCTACATTAATGCATTTACAGGGTACAATGTGCTGATTTGATATACAATTTGGAATGCTTACATCTAACTGATTAACATAACCGTCTCCTTGCTTACTTATTTGTTGTGGCAAAAACATTCATACTCTATTCTTAATAGTATAGAAATGTATCATTGCTTTATGCACATTAGATTGGATCCCCCCAAAACCCTTCTTCCTCCCAGCCTCCTCACCCCTCCCCTCTCTTTCCTCTTCCCTCCTTTTTCGGGACTATAGTTATGTTTTACCAATCCTACATGTTGGAGCCCAAGATGCCGTGTCTTCATCCCAACCTAGGGCCTCATAGGAACCAGGACCCTAGGTCTCCGGCCAGCCCACTTAAGTGTCTGGATGTGGGTTGCTGTGCCAGTTTACTCAGGGTAGGTCTTGTTCAGGTCTCGAGTGCCAAAGCACTTAGAAGTCACAGTCAATATGAGCAGAAGTGAGCATCTCAGCAGCAGACTTAGGAGAGCTCCGATCAGCCATCCTCTGAGCAAGAATAGGAGCCAAAGGACGAGCCCTTGCTAACTTCTCCTGAAGCTATTTATAGAAGTAATCCTATGGTCACCTATGCACATCTAACCAATGATGAGCATTCTTTCATGCTCTCGTGCATCTCACTAATGAGACCCAATGATGTTAAATCCTTCCCCAATCTCTTATTGCCAAAGTATTTCTCACAGGTGCCTTCTATACCTATGAATGTGTAGGTTATTATATACTGATTTCATAGTAATATTGAATACATTGGATACCTTTTTTCCATTCTTGAGATACTTTACTAAGATGAGTATGTTCCAGCTCCATCAGGTAAACATAAAACATGTGATGCCTCCATCTTTTTATGGCTGCATGGTATTCCATGGCCAAATGTTTATTGCAGCCCAATTCATAATTGCCAAGTCAAGGGAGTAACCAAGTGCCCATGATAGATTCAAATTTAAACAGACATTATTTTGGTTTACCAGTACTGTGGCCATTGTCTATGTTTTGATTTATTACAATCATTACAGTATCATCAAACAAATATTTTTTTTTATTTTATGCACTGACTTATATAGCTCTTCCTACTGGAAGAGCTGGAAAAGAATGTTAGTAGGATTATTACCTCATTTCACAGCTTATGTTTATGAATAGATTTTTGATATCTGAAGTCCTTTATGAAACAGTGTTAATTATGAGATATATAGCATGAAGGAAGAAATAATAATGTATCATGAGCAGGGTTTGGATGATAACCCTTTGACGCTGAGGTTCCAAATGGAGAAAATAATTCCAGTGGTATCAGTTGAGAAACTATGACTGGTATGTATGCATTTTCTTATTAATCCTTGTAATAACCTGGTCAGTTATGAATTAGATATCCATTTAACATGTTATGTCAATAATATTCAGAAGGTGTATTTAACAAAGTGTCATGTTAGACAATAACAGACCTAGAATATAAACTTAGCTCTATCATCCCAAAATTTCAGATCCATACTCACACATCTTAGGGGACAGATACTGAGTAGATGTATGACCTGAATGTGTCCCTTCTGAAATGAACAATCAGAGACCCTGTCTCATCACTACATCCTCACATGGTCACTCCTCATGCCCATGTGCCCCCGCCAGAGTAGGGTCTCCACCACTCTCACATTACCCCCAGCTCTGCTCAGGTTCACATGCATCTGACATACACGTAGAAGAACAAAATTATCATGCCTCTCCAATTTTCACCATTTCCAGTGATCAGGATTCCAGTCCCAACTGACTCCAAATGTTACCCTTCCCATGGCTGTGTCACAGGACATCATTAGAATGTCAGCCAGTTTGGGCGGCACATGTGGCTCAGTGAGTAGGGCGCCAGCCCCATATGCCGAGGGTGGTGGGTTCAAACCCAGCCCCGGCCGAACTGCAACAAAAAAATAGCCGGGCGTTGTGGAGGGCGCCTGTAGTCCCAGCTGCTCGGGAGGCTGAGGCAAGAGAATCACATAAGCTCAAGAGCTGGAGGTTGCTGTGAGCCTTGTGACACCACAGCACTCTACCGAGGGCAGTAAAGTGAGACTCGGTCTGTACAAAAAAAAAAAAAAAAAAAAGTCAACCAGTTTTAGTTATAGCATCACAAGTCACCCAATGACCTTTAAATTTATTTGGTGTCCAAGACTTTTGAATCTTGTAAATTCTCACATTCCCCATGAATTTTTTCAAATGGATTCACCTCTTACTACCCTGGTGATTTAAAGAAATGCTTCAAGTTACTGTCACAAAGTCAACAAATATCATTGGATTAAATCCCACGAGGGACAAATCTGTTTAAGTTGAAAACTTGTCTCTTTTATTTTGTCCAACTATATTCCCCTCTTTCCTGCTCTGTAGGAAAATATTACTGATTGTGTCATCTTTCCTAGCCCCTCACTGCTACTTTCCCATCCGATCCCTTTAACTCGATGTCTTTATTTTTAAAATGAAACCTCCCTGCGGTGCATCTTACAAGGGTATATGTGAAACTTAGTAAATGTGGCATGTAAATGTCTTAGCACAATAACTAAGAAAATGCCAGGAAGGCTATGTTAACCACTGTGATGAAAAAATGTCAAACGGTCTATGAAACAAGTGTATGGTGCCCCATGATCACATTAATGTACACAGCTATGATTTAATAAAAAAATAAAAACAAAAAAATAAAATAAAATGAAACCTCCCCTAAGATGGCTTTCCTGTAGTTCCTGCCCTGTGTCTTTTTTTGTTGTTGTTGTTGTTTGTTTCCTTTTCAAAATGAATGCAAATGAACAATACACATTTAGTTACATTCTCCTCACTCCTCCACACCTTGGAGTTACTAAGATCTCCAGGATAGCATCTGGCAGGAGGCTGAGCCAGAGTTGACTCCTGGTGGCTGTGTGGTGTATCTGACTCTCACCCAAGGAGATTCTGTGGGTGATGGTGACCCCCTAGTCAGCTCCTGCACAGTCTCCTGCCTGGAGCTGTGCAAGCACGTTGACCTGCAGCTGATCCAGGAGGCATGACAGTGATGGCTCTGTCTGCCGGTATTTCTCCTTCTTCCTTCTTTCTTCTTCTTCTTCCCTTTTTTTTCTTTTTCATTCCTGCTCCTTCTGCACATGTTACCCTTTGCTCTGCAGATCACAGACAGACTTGAGTCTGTACTGATCTCCAACCCAGAATGAAGGAAGATAAGACTTTGAGGGCTCAGGAAGAGCATTAGGGCTGAAGAGCAACACCCAGCACCCCTACCTGCCAGCCATGACTGGGCATGAGCATGATGGGCCACCAGGGCCCTAACCCCAACTGCCCATTCACACCTAGGACCAGCTACCCCTATGGCCACTTCTTCTCGCAGAAAAATGTGATGGGACTTCCCAGGTGAGATCAGAGAGGTGGTCTCATCTGTCCTGGCCTGCCCTGGGCCATCCTGTGTTATCTTGGGCCCTTCCTGCCAAAATACCTGAGATGTCAGGGGTAAGAGCTGAGCCACAACCTTCAGTGTTAGAAAAGACTCCCATCAGGGCTTCCTGAGCCCAGGGCTTTGGGCAGTCAGGAAAGAGCAGTAACATCCCTTGGACAACTCCTGCCAAAGGAGCTGGGAGGGAGCTGTCTCTGGAATGTGAGTTTCTGGTTCCCAGGGTTGCAGGTTCTGCTGGGGTCTATTGCCTAGGAAGTGACGTCACCTCTAGGGGTCCATTTCCTGGGCTTCCTTTTCAGAAAATCCTTGCAAAAGGTTTCTGGGCTGCTGATTGCTCAGCCTCCACCCCTATGATGAGGCATAGCTCCCCCACAGTGCCTGGGACAGGCCTGTGCAAAGCCAGGGTCCAGCTTAAGGAGACAGAGCTTGGTGAGTCAACCCAATTTCTTCTTCTATACAGTTGTACAGACCTTAGTTGGCCTCTCAGGGCCTTCCCAATCTCCCTTTTAGCACAATGGGAATTTTAATTCTAAAATGTGTTATTTCTTTTTTCAGTTTTAAGATAGGATTTATTAGATAGAAAGGAATACAGAGTACATTGGATACCTTTTCTTCCATTCTTGAGATGCTTTACTAAGAAGAATATGTTCCAGCTCCATCCATATAAACATGAAAGAGGTAAAGTCTCCATCTTTCTTTAAAGCTGCATAATATTCCATGGTGTACATATACCACAATTTATTGATCCATTCGTAGATCGATGGGAACTTGGGCTTTTTCCATGACTTAACAATTGTGAATTGGGCTGCAGTAAACATTCTGGTACAAATATCTTTGTTATGATGTGATTTTTGGTCTTCTGGATATATACCTAGTAGATGAATTATAGGATTGAATGGCAGATCTATTTTTAGATCTCTAAGTGTTCTCCAAACATCTTTCCAAAAGGAATGTATTAATTTGCATTCCTACCAGCAGTGTAGAAGTGTTCCCTTTTCTCCACATCCACACCAACATCTATGTTAACCAGTGTGATGAAAATGAGTCAAACTGTTTATAAAACCAGTGTATGGTGCCCCATGATTGTATTACTGTACACAGCTATGATCTAATACTAATAAAAAAAAATGAAGGAATACAAAGCACTGGAGCTTCCAGCAGAGGGGGAGGAACCAAGTTTGCAATGTGTTATTTTTAAACAAAATAATCTTAGAAACAATACATATTTGAGATTTATTAGTTAATTTTAAATTAAAGTGTCCAGATCTTGTTGAAAGAACAATTATATCTGAATCAAGGTTCATGTTTTTTTAATAATTGCGTTTTGTATTCTCCCTTTCTTTCCTCATTTTAGAATGAAATTTCTCATTTAAATCTGAAAATTATCTTAGTAGTCTTCATGTTATTAGAAGAGTATTACTATAGTACTTATTTACTGTATTTTAGATTTTCTGGTGGTCTTAAAGTTTTCTTTTTGCTTTTGCTGGTTTCAAGGGGCAGTTAAACATGAAAACATTGAGCTTTCTAGATAGGTCTAGAAGAGTAAATAAGTAAAGTGATTATGGAACATGAGACATGAAGGCTAACACAATTCTATTTTTGTGTGTTGAATGCCTGGTACATAGTACTAATTCTCTTCCCTTCAAAATATAAATACTACGGTGCTAGAATTTATCTATGTCCACCAATTTTAAATGGGCCTGTTCCATTAATAATTTTAAACTACCTATGAGTGTTTGTAGGGCTCACTCAAATACATGTTTGTTTATATATACTGTATTCTAGCCAGAATAATTTTAGATCTGATCAGGTAGTACCTATAATAAGAAAAAAAGGTGCTTAAAGCATTCTCATTCATTTTAAAATCTAAAATTATTAAATTATAATGAGATCCACATGGAGCGAAATATCAAATTATCATTAGATTATAACTAAAATTCAGATTAATACTGAATTAGTAGAATTTTATAGTAATATAAAAAGCAGATTGTCTTGTATCCATTGCTGACAGTAGACGCTTAAATACTTATATCAGTTTTCCCTAGTATGTATGTGCATGTATAGGGAAAAATATGTAAGTATATATATGTGTGTGTGTGTATATATCCACACACATACACACTTTTTTTCTTCACTCAGAGCATTTATTGAACACTCTGGCAAAGATGCTGTGGTAGATAATGGAGTTACAGAGACGAATCAAGCACAGGCCTGGCCTTGTAAGAACTGAAGTCTTTCTCTTCCACCCTGAAATGTTGCCAAGACAAGAGGCAGAATGAAGTGTAGGATAATTCTTCAAATTATCATTTTATATTAAGAGAAAATACTACATTTGGAATTCAACACCTTTGGTTGAGATGTGTTGTCTTTTTTTCTTGTTTTGATAGAGATGGAATTAAGTGAAAGGAGCTTGTTTTTTCTGTTGTGTCTTTAAATTTTATAATGCCTTTTATTTTTAATTTACTTCCATTCAATTATTGTTACATTGACATTCACTTCTGTATTTGATGACTTCCCTCAATAATTTTGCTCTTTCAGAACTAGAAATAAACCTTTATTAATGTTTAAAATGTTAGTTTTCAAAGTTCTTTATTTAGTCTGTGGATTCCTTTTAATAAAGGCATTGAAAACTGAGATCTGCATAGAAAATTCTTAGTTTTTTCTTTAAAAAGTAAAAGAAATATTATGTATATGTATATATGTATATTTGAAGCCTTTATTTCTCAGCCTGCTTACTGAGAAAGCCAAAGATAAATGAAATCATGGTATAATTATAGAAACAAATTTTAATACCATTTTACAGTAAAAATATCAATATACCATTTCTACATGTAACATACAAAAAAAAAACGTCTACAAATGTGAATGTTGATTATAAGTGGCCTTATATAAAAGAGTACTTCCTGTAACTCAACTTATGTAAAGTTTCAAAATAGGCAAAGATAATTTATGGCAATAGAAGTAATGTAAAATGTTTAAAGTTTAGAAAGGGGATAATGACTACATGCAGACATATGAGAAAATAGTAAAGGGTTTTCTGAATGTTTTCTTTTAAAAATTCACTGTTTTATATTTATAAATTATGCACACTTGTGTGTGATATACTTAAGTTAAATACATGTTAAATTATCAAGTTACTAGCTCAAAAATCATTTTGAAAGCCATCCATTTTTATTTTTGCCTTGTATCTGGAAACAAAAAAGGAGCTAATGTCCAAATATGTCAACCTCCATCATCTTCTACTCAGAAATTTTGAAAGGCAGATGTGTATGCTGCCATTACTTTGTTTGTAATGTGAAAAGAAATTAAGACCATGTCTATACACATACTCATATGGTCTCGTATGAGAGAGATGAATGTACACAATGACCAGCAAATTGGAATCATAATAAAAGATCATGTATTTGAGGTTGGAAGGAAATAAATTCCAACCATTGGGAATCTGATAAAAGATATAAGGCATGAGGGCAGTGCCTGTGGCTCAAAGGAGTAGGGTGCGGCCCCCATGTATGCGAGAGGTGGTGGGTTCAAACCTGGCCCTGGCCAAAAATACAAGTTATGAAGTTTTATTTTTAATAATTGGGAGTCTTCAGAAAGTCTTAATTCACAATCAGTGAAACCATTGGTGTATGTGTTCAGGGCAGTAAAATCTTTGAGTTCAATAATAATATCTTTATCTTTTTTGGTACCCCACATAGTGACTTTGAGGTTCATTGAAGGGTGCAAGAAAAGTGGAAGCATGATTCTAAAGCCGCAAAACATCTAGGAAATGGAAATAGAAATAACTCAAGATTTTTAAAAAATATACAAATATGGCCATGCTAGTACATGTACTAGAAAAACATGTTATACAAATAACTAATTTGAAATTATGTATGTACATAAATCATCATAGTAATATGAATTATAATTATGATTTGGAGTAGAGGAAAACATCTGAGGATCAGAATTTTATTCTTACTGCTTGGAGTTCTAGACTTATCTATTGCAAACCTGAATATTTTTTGACTTGTAGTCACATTTTCTGTCTATATATATGCTCTCAGGTAAGAGACTCATAGTTTAACCGCATGGTTATTTCATCTATTTTTTTTTCCAACTGACAACACTCATTTTTGAGACTCGACAAATTTAAACCCCGTTAGACCTTCTTTCAGGTTAGGATTTTATTGCACCTAAGTCTGGAATATTGCCTGCCTGAGGGAATAAGGACAAGGAAACCCCACTTCAGGGAGGTGTACACAATGGGAAGCACAAGGGGAGCAGTCATATAGGTAATTTATAACATCTCGCTAAAGGGACTTGGCAAACACTGTCGGAAACATACTAATTTCAAATGCAAGAAGGAGAGCACTCACTAATCAACATACAAAGATCTGCATAAAGCTCTTTATCTTCTATTGAGGCTTTTTTCCTTGGATTTATACTAGAATTGACATTTTGCTCAGGATACTGATTCTGACGGCTTTAGGCCTATCTCACTTATGGTGAGTATAGAACTGAAGAAGTCAGTATGTCTTCTTTTTCAATTTTACTGTATTTTTAACTCTTTCCCACTTATTGTTATTTGTATGTATTCATGGGGTATAAGTACAATTGTGTTACATAGATATAATGCATTGTGGTGAAGTCAGGGCTTTCCATATACATGTCACTGAAGCAATGCACATTGTACCCACTAAGCAACCTCCTATCCTCCACCTACCTCCCCCTTCCAAAATCCATTGTTCCACACTCTGCTCCTGTGTACATGTATTATTCAGCTCTCACTTAACAAGTGAGAACATACAGGATTTCTCTTTCTGTGTCTGAGTTGTTTCACTTAAGGTAATGGCCTGCATTTCATCTATATGGCTGAAAAAGACATGATTTCATTTTTTTTTTTTTACATCTCAATAGTATTCCATTGTTTATATACCCCACATATTCTTTATATACCCCACATATCCAATCTGCCATTGATGCACACTCTAGTTGATTCCATATTTTTGCTACTATAATGGCAATATGTTGGATAAACATATTAGTGCAGGTGTCCTTTTAATGTATTGGTTTCTTTTTCTTTGGGAAGACACCCAAAAGTGGATTATGGTATATGTATACCAGGGAATATTATGCAGCCATTAAAAATATGGAGGCTTTACCAGGTTTATGTTTACAGGGATGGATCTGGATCATATTCTTCTCAGTAAAATATCTCAAGAATGGACCAAAAACAAACAAACAAACAAAAAAAAAACAATGTACTCAATACTATAATGAAATCAATATATAATCACCCACACTTTCATACAAAAGATAAAACACAATTGTGGTCCAGAAAGAAGGAGAGAAGAGGAGGGCGAGGGTAGGGGGTGGGGTGGATAGGTGGCAGGAGGTAATTGGTGGGACCTCACATACTGTGCATATTGCAAGGGTACATGCCAAATAATAGTAAAGTATAAATGTCTAATCACAAAAATTAAATAAGTGAGGTGAACTCTATGTTAACCAGTTTGATGTAAATATTCCAAACGATAAATAAAATCAGCACATTGTACCCTATAAATGCAGTAATGTACACAGTTATGATCTAATAAAAAGACAAAGGAACCCCAAAGTGGGATTGCTATATCATACAGTAGTTCTAATTTGGTTCCTTGTGAAATCTCCATACTGTTTTCCATAAAGGTTACAATAATTTTCATTCCCACCAATGGTGTATAAGAGTTCTTTTTACTCTAAATTTTCCCTGGCATGTTAATCTTTTGTCTTTTTTTATTTATTATTATTTTTTTTTAATTTTTTTTGCAGTTTTTGGCCAGGGCTGGGTTTAAATGGGGGTAACAGTTTTCTGTTGTTGTCAAGTTGTTCGAGTTCCTTGTATGTTCTGGATATTTGTTCACTGTCAGATGTATAGTTTGCAAATGTTTTCTTCTATTCTGTAGGTTTTCTGTTAATTAGGTTGATCATTTCTTTTGCTGTGCAGCTTCATCGTTTCATTAAGTCTCACTTTAAAATTTTTGTTTATTGCCTGTGCTTTTGAGGTCTTAATCATGAATTATTTGCCTAGACTAACATCCAGAAAAGTTTTCCCAGGTTTTATTCTCCCATTTTTATAATTTCATGTCTCCCATTCAAGTGTTTAATTCATTTATTTTTGTATATGGTGGGGACATAGGTCTAACTTCATTCTTTTCCACATGAGAATTCAATTTTCCTACAACATGTGTTGAAAGAGTGTCAAATATTCCTTAGTGTTTCTTCTTGTCAATTTTGTCAAAGATCAGTTAGCTGTATGTGGCTTATTTTCTGCGTTCACCATGATGTTTCATTGATCTACATGACTATTTTTATATGCACTGTCCCATAGTGTTTTGGCCACTATATCCTTCTAGTATAATTTGAAGTCAGGCAATGTGATGCCTCCAAATTCTTTTCTTTTTGTTGAAGATTGCTTTGTCTTTTCTGTCTTTTTTGGTTCCTTATGAACTTAAGAATTGCTTTTTCTAATTCCATGAACAAGGACATTGATATTTTTATAGGGATTGCTTTGAACATGTAAATTCCTTCAGGCAGTGTGTTCACTTTAACTACTATAGAACCTTTGTAAGTTGACCAGCCAAGGGACTGTAGCAAACTGGGCAGCATATAGAGATGGTCAGCATAAGACACTTGGCCTACTGTACCAGTATGTCCATGTGGTACATGTCCAGTCTATAAAAATTAGGTCAACTTGAGAATTGAAAATGCTGCACTGGCATGGGAAGAAAAGCATGCTCCCTCCTCAGCTCACACATTCATAGCACAATGGCTTGGAAAAGTAGCAAGCCCCTCAGGACACCCCCACCCCATCCCTGGAGGACACTGAACCCCAGGCCGAGGATCATTGCTGACCTAGTGGAAGATGGCCATTTGCACCCCGTCAAAGCTGAAAGGCTGGCCTAGGGGCTGCAGGGCCAAGGGCACTTCAGCACAGCTGCCTCAAACACATCAAGATCCAGGAGAGTAACCGGCCACTATGAGGCCATGAACCTTTGCAACCATCCCACACTGTGACAAGAGCCTCCACTCCCCAGTGAGGACCCCTCCCAGCCTCACTTATTTATAAACCAGCAGCAGGCAGTGTGTGGCTGGCCCTTTGTACAGGCAGCCTCAAGGATGTTACTGGATGCACATTCAAGCACCTGGTAGGCGGTTCCTTCCCAGTGACTTGGCGGCAACCTGGGCCAGGCACACTGACATACTCAGACGTGCTCCAGCTCACAGATGGCTGCCTTCAAACTACTCTCCTGTGGGCTGTGGTTCTGTGCCTCTTCCCATGCCTCTGGAGTGCCTGGTCCCAGGGACATGTTTGCAATTTTTCTACCAGTACTCCAGTGGAAGCTGTAAAACACAAACCCAATGGTGCAACAGTTCTGATTGGTGGTTTTGGTCTGTGTGGAATTCCAGAGAACCTTACTGGAGTAAAAGGACTAGCTGCAGTTAGCAACCATGCAAAGGTTGACAACTTTGGACTTCGATACAAGCAGATAAAATGTATGGTCTACTCCAGTGGGGAGAAAACGCAGAATTGGAATGACAGTACTTATCTGGTGAATTAGAAGTAGAGCTGACACCTCAGGGTGCACTTGCAGGGAAGATTCCTGCAGGTGGGGCTGGGGTTTCTGTATTTAACACCAGCACAAAGTATGGGATCCTGTTATAAGAAGGAGGATTCCAATCAAATACAAAAAAGATTTCAGCATCATCACTGCCAGCAGGTCAAGAGAGGTGAGGGAGTTCAGTGGTCAGTGCTTTACTGTGGAGGAAGCAATTACAGGGGCTTTAGCTTTGGTGAAAGCCTGGAAGGCAGAATGAGCAGGAAATGTAATTTTCAGGAAAATCAGGAGGAATTTCAATTTTCCAATGAGCAAAGCTGCAGCAATAACAGTGGTAGAGGTTGGAGAAATTGTGGATATTGGCACATTTGCTAAAGAAGACATTCATATTCCTCAGATTTAGGTATCTCACCTTATAAAGGGAAAAAACAATGAGAAAATAATTGAGTGTTTATCAATTCACAAAGATGTAAATGGAAAAGCCAAATTTGGGAAACCTGGAGATGATATAAGGGAACGTATCATTGAGTGGGCAGCTCTTGAGTTTGAGGATGGCATGGTCCATATCCAATACAACACGAAGCCAATGAAGATCTAATCAATGCAGGCAGGGAAACAGCTGTTATTCTTTTTTTATTTGTTTATTTTTACATAATATACATGTGTTTATTAGGTTTCCATTTTTTTGCCTTCACAAAATTAAAAAGGCTTAAAATTTAATAACAATAACAATGTTTAAGATAAGGACTAGAAACAAAAACCTCGTAAAGAATGAATGAACATAAATACATTCAGAAAAGAAATCAGACAATTGCTAGATCAAAATATTAAGCAATAATGATAATAATGCAAAGAAAGTAACATTCACATTGTCGGATAAGAGTATGTCTATAATAGAACGCTTTGACTCAGATTCAGGATGGAATCATTAGTTAACTTATTATTTTTTTTAAGTCTCAAAAAATAGACAACTGATATTTATAAATAAAAGTAAAAGATAATTTCGAAAAACAGATCATGCCAAATCTTATAGATGATAGAAAAAGAAAAAATACTTCAAGATCATTCTACTTGATCTGTGTACACCTGATATTAAAATTGGAGAAAATAGGGCGGCGCCTGTGGCTCAGCGGGTAGGGCGCCGGCCCCATATGCCGAGGGTGGCGGGTTCAAACCCGGCCCCGGCCAAACTGCAACAAAAAAATAGCCGGGCGTTGTGGCGGGCGCCTGTAGTCCCACCTACTTGGGAGGCTGAGTCAAGAGAATCGCCTAAGCCCAAGGATTTGGAGGTTGCTGTGAGCTGTGTGACGCCACAGCACTCTACCAAAGGTGATAAGGTGAGACTCTGTCTCTACAAAAAAAAATAAATAAAATTGGAGAAAATATATTATTATAAGGGGGAAATTACAAACATATGTCACTTATCAATGAGGATGCAATATCCTAAACAGCATATTAACATGTCTTTTTTCTCCAGCCATGAATCATTTGCAATGATTAGAGGGGGAAATGTCAATCTAACAATGATAGGAACAATGCAGGTTTCCAGATAAAGTGACCTGGCTAACTGGACAATTTCTGGGAAGATGATAAAAGGAATGGTGGTGCTATGGATTTAGCATCCAGTGCCAAAACCAAAGTGGTGGTCACCAAAGAGCATTCAGAAAAAGAAAATGTACATAAAAACATGAAGAAATGTACCTTACCACTGACTGGAAAGCAGTGTGTCAACTGCATTATTACTGAAAAGTAATATCACCCAGGTTATCTGTGAATCCATCAAACAATCCAAGAATGCAAGTTCATTGGTCCCAGTGATGTCTTGTTCCTGGAGGAAAGCATCAATCAACTGAAGACCATAATTATTTTAAGGCTTAAATCTGGATTCACACACAAGCTGTGTTCCATGAGGACAAGAAGAAAGGGCTAACTCTGGGCTCTAGGAAGGCCTGACGGGAAGACACACAGAAGAGCACCAGGTATGACTTTTTCACTTTCAGCAAAACTCCTGCAGTGAAACAGATCACAAACTGAAATGTGGACACCTGTCCCAGGCTGGATGTTTTTCATTTTAAACCCTTTGTATTTAAGGTTTCAACTGCTCCAGGCAGCCTAGAGGAAGAAGGCTAAAAACTAGAAAGTTTTACTGTATACTAACGAGCAGTACCTGATTAGTTTTCTTCTAATATTTCAGGCTTTATGCAGCCATTTAGAATTTATTCTCTTAAAAGTACTCGACAGAGGTGGGCAGGAAGATGGCCCACTAGAGGCAAGTTTCCCCAGAGGCTCCTGACCAGAAGGGGAGATTCTGGACAGATTTGGCCTCTGAAACTGAAAGAGGGGAGCTGAGATAGGAAAAAAAATAGACAAGCACACATGATGCCAGCTGTGTAAACCTGTGATTCCAAGAAAGAGGTGCTAATGAACAAATTCCAGGTAGAAAGCCTGTTGCCAGGAGAAAAAGAGTCTCCTCCCCAAAGCAGGAGGCATGCTGCATTGTTTTCTCTGCAAGTGAGAAGGGGACAAAAGACCTCTCATTTTACCCCCTGAGTGAGAGTGAGAGCTGCTAAATACTGGGCCTCTTCCTCCTCCAGAGTGGCCCCCCCATAAGCCTAGGCATTATCCTGCTCAGCATGAAAATAAATACTCTTCCTGCAATTCTGAACTTTCATTCCAAGCTTTCCCCCTTGTCTGGCAGTCTGAAGGTCTACCTCCTGCAGAGCTCAGAGTGTGTGGCCATTCCCTTGGTGGTCTGGGCATTCATTATATGGATAGAAGCTGGGAAACAGTGACTTCAGTAGAGGCAGAGAGGAATGGGAAGAGAGGGACATTTGGGAGAAAGAAATGCATGCGACATTGCACTGAGGGCAGTAGCACTGACCTCTTTTCAGACTTTAAGGGTGGAGCCACTGATTCTGGTGCAGAAGTACTGACCCCTGTTAAGACAGATCCATTACTACCTAATTGGGACTTTATTTATTTTAAATTTTCCCCTTCTTTATTTTTATTAAATCATAACTGTATACATTAATGCATTAATGGGATATAATGTGCTGATTTTATATACAATTTAGAATCCTTACATAAAACTTGTTAACAAAGCCTTCACTTCACTTAATTATTGTGGTAAGACATTTGTACTCTACACTTAATGGGTTTGATATGTACCCTTGCAATATGCATGATAGACGAGGTCTCACTGTTTTACCCTCCCACCCTCCAACCACCCTTTCCCTTCCCCTCCTTCATCCTGGGCTATATTTCTGTTTTGTCTTTCATATGAAAATGTGCGTGACTATAAATTGGTTTCATAATAGTACTGAGTACATTGGATACTTTTTTTTTACATTCTTGAGATACTTTACTAAGAAGAATATGTTCCAGCTCCATCCATGTAAACATAAAAGGGGTAAAGTCTCCATCTTTTTAAAGGCTGCATAATATTCCAGGATATACAGATACCACAATTTATTAATCCATTCAAAGGCACTTGAGCTTCTTCCGTGAGTTGCCAATTATGAATTGAGCCACAATAAACAATCTGATGCAAATATCTTTGTTGTAAAATTACTTTTAGTCTTTTGAATATATACCTAGTAGAGGAACTGCAGGATGGAATGGCAGGTCTACTTTTAGTTCCTTAAGTGTTCTCCAAACTTCTTTCCAAAAGTAACATATTAGCCTCCATTCCCACCAGCAATGCAGAAGTGTTCCCTTCTTTCCACATCCACACTATCGTGTAGTTTGTTGATTTTGCGATGTGGGCTACTCTTACTGGAGTTAGATGATATCTCAAAGGGGTTTTGATTTTCATTTCTCTGATTATTAAAGATGATGAGCAGATTTTCATGTGTCTGTAGGTCACATGCTTGTCTTCTTCAGAGAAGCTTCTGTTCAATTCTCTTGCCCACAATGAAATGGGATCACTTGTTCTTTTCTTCTTAATAATTTTAAGTTCTTTGTGGATTCTGGTTATTAAGCCTTTGTCAGAAAAATAACCTGCAAATATCTTCTCTCATTCTGAGGGCTGTCTGCTTGCTTTACTTGCTGTGTTCATAGCTGTGCAGAAGCTCAGAGATCAAACTTTCACTCTTCACAGATAATATGATATTATACCTGGAAAACCCCAGGGACTCAACTGCAAAACTCTTAAAAGTGATCAAGGAATATAACAGTGTCTCAGGATACAAAAACCATGCTTACAAATCAGTAGCTTTTATATATACCAGTAATAGTCAAGCTGAAAAAAACAGTCAAGGACTCTATTCCTTTTACAGTAGTGCCAAAGATGAAATATTTGGGAATTCATAACAAAGGATGTGAAAGATCTCTATAAAGAGAACTATGAAACTCTGAGAAAAGAACTAACTGAAGACATTAACAAATGGAAAAACATACCCCATGCTCATGGCTTGGAAGAATCAACTTTGTTAAAATGTACATTTTATCCAAAGCAATCTACAAATTTAATGCAATCCCTGTTAAAGCACCACTTTCATACGTTAAAGATCTGGAAAAATAGTACCTAATTTTATATGGAATCAGAAAAAAAATCTAATAGCCAAGACACTATTCAGAAATAAAAACAAATCAGGAGGAATCATGCTATCATATTTCAGACTATACTATAAATCTATAGTGATCAAAACAGCATAGTACTGGCACAAAAATGGAGAGGTAGCTATATAGAACAGAATAGAGAACCAAGAAATGAACCCAGATACTATTGTTATTTGATCTTTGATAAGCTTATCAAAAATTTAAATTGGGGCAAAGATTCCCTATTTAACAAATGGTGCTGGTAATTGGCTGGCAACATGTAGAAGACTGAAACTGGATCCACACCTTTCACCATTAACAAAAATTGAATCTTACTAGGTAAAAGATTTTTTTTTTTACCATAACCGTTTATTAAAGTAGATACAGAACACTTCTTTTCTCAAATTTCAATACTGTTTTACATGTTTTCTGTTTGTGAAACAACTCCTATTATGTTTATAACCCCAAATTTCAATTGTTAACAGATTAACTTAATATTCACTTGTCAAACACAGTTGATAATCTTCAGGGGAAAATACATCAAAAGCATATATACAATTATAGAAGTTCTTACTATACATGTAGCATGGAAGATGCTTTTTATTACTTTTTACATATTCTAAAAGACATTCAAATGAAGATAAATAGATTCAAACTGGCTGACAGACTGTTCTGTTGGTTGAGGTCCTTCATTTTATTTTTTGTGATAAGAAAATCCAAAATTATTAACATTGAATTTCTCATCATACATTCATCTAAAAACAGTTAAACTTGTAAAGGAAGATTATAGATTAACTGGTTAAGTTAGGTTTTTTATACTGGCTTATTATTAAATTAATTTATTGCTGGGGATATCTGCTAGAGAAGGAAAAATGTTTTGGAGAAACTTCTTCCAGTTATTAGAATTTGGTAAAGAAACAAAATGAAAACAAAAGGAAAAAATAATTGCAAAGCCTTATGATGCTATTTTTTGGACTAGTCTTTTATGTTCAGATGATCGTTTTAAGTGTTTTCATTTTCATAAAGGTAAATACCTGAAAAGAAAGACACATTGTATATGGTTTTTCCCAAAATATAGCTTTTAAAAAAATATATACATATATCTATAAGCTAAAATTATGCAAAACCAGTATAGAAAGCGGATGCAGCATATAGATTATAAAATGTCCCCACAGCAGTTGGGAGCTTCCCCCTCCCTTTACCTGTTTCATGATTTTATAATCACACCTAAGTATTATAAAGCCTGAAATAAAGGCACTACTGATAACAGGTAGTGCAAAAAAGCTCAGATATTTCTTTGAATAAAATACTTTTAAATGAGTAGATTAAAATGCAAAATGGCACATTTTTTCAACTCATTCCAGTGTCAAAGCTTAACCAAAAACCTAAATATACAAATGCAGCCTGGAAACATTTTAGTGCAAATACGAAAAGTAACGGCATAATTTAGTTACTTTAAATAAGGTATTGTATGGGTAGGGATTTTTTTTATGAGGGATAAAGAATGTAATGGCATCTGGTGCAATGTTTTCAAACTTAAGAAAACAAAATAAGAGGTGAAAACTCACCTACTAATTATTTAATTTATCAATCTAACTTATAAGGGGAGACTAAAGTGTGATTTGTGAAGAACAAAATATTTTCTTAGATTTGTTGATGGCAGCAAAAAATAACATATGAGTTCTCCTGAAGTCTGTACACAGAAGTCAGCATTGCAAGAAGAGAACATTAAACTTGCCGAGGAGCTGGGGAGAAGCAGAGACGAAGTCACAAGTCATCGAGAGCTGGAAGAGGAAAGATCTGTGCTCAATAATCAGTTGTTAGAAATGAAAAAAAAGAGAATCCAAGTACATAAAAGATGCAGATGAAGAAAAAGCCTCCTTGCAAAAATCCATCAGTATAACTAGTGCCTTACTCACAGAAAAGGATGCAGAGCTGGAAAAACTGAGAAATGAGGTCACAGTGCTCAGGAGAGAAAACGCCTCTGCCAAGTCCTCGCATTCAGTTGTTCAGTCTCTAGAGCCCGATAAGGTGAAGCTTGAGCTCAAGGTAAAGAACTTGGAGCTTCAACTCAAAGAAAACAAGAGGCAGCTCAACAGCTCCTCAGGTAATACTGATACTCAGGCAGAAGAGGATGAAAGAGCCCAGGAGAGTCAGATTGATTTCCTAAATTCAGTAATAGTGGACCTTCAAAGGAAGAATCAAGATCTCAAGATGAAGGTAGAGATGATGTCAGAAGCAGCCCTCAATGGGAATGGGGATGAGCTCAACAATTATGACAGTGATGACCAGGAGAAACAGTCTAAGAAGAAGCCTTGCCTCTTCTGTGACATTTGTGACTGCTTTGAGCTACATGACACAGAGGATTGTCCTACCCAGACACAGATGTCTGATGACCCTCCCCACTCTACACACCATGGCAGTCAGAGTGAGGAACGCCCGTACTGTGAGATCTGAGAGATGTTTGGCCACTGGGCAGCCAACTGCAATGACGACAAGACCTTCTGATGAAGCCTCAAGTCAAGAACTTGGCTTTTTCAGGCGTGTTAGTGTTTAAGCAATTTAACACCAGCATTGTGTGTACAGACTTCAGGAGAACTCATATGTTAATTTTTGATGCCATCAACAAATCTAGGTAAAAGATTTAAATGTAAGACATCACACTATAAAGATACTTTGAGAGAGTGCAGGGCAAACCCTTGAAGAAATTCACCTGGCAGTATCCTTTATGAGGGGACCCCTCCAGGCAATTGAAGCAACACCAAAAATACATTACTTGGATATTATCAAAGTAAAAACCTTCAGATTGGGACTTTAATGGGTGGGGGTGCTGACCGTGATTTGGACATTCAAGGGTGAAGCCACTGACTCCTGGTTGGGACTTTTGCCTGTGGGAGTGTGGACTCTCAAAGGGTGCAGTCATTGATGCCTGGTTTGGACTTTAAAGGGCTGGGCACTGACACCATGTTTGGACTTTGAAGGGTAAATGAACTGATTTCCAGTTCAGACTTACAAGGCTGGAGGTGCTGATGCCTTAGTCCTAACTGTGGCTAGTGATCTTTTCAGAATTGGTCATACACAGGAGGGGGCAGTCTCCATCCTCTTGTGTATGTTGGCTGTAAATGTCTGTGGATTTCTACTATCTAGGAATTAAGAGACCCTTTGATCTCTCCCTACCAGGCAGTGATTGTACTGTCCAGGTCAATCTGTTGAGAACTCTAGACATGGGCTGTCCACCTGGGGTCTCTCTGAGGTTGAGCTGTGGTTGTTTTGAAGTGGGAAAGAACTGAATATCCTTCACCATCTATCACTTATCAAAGGAAAAATGACAATGTGTCTGGGTTCCTTTATAGATACTCTATGCTAGTCCATATATCTACATCTCTGTTTTTCTGCAGGTACCACGCTGTTTTAATCACGATAGACTTGGAATATAACCTAAAATTTGGCAACGTGATGCCTCCAGATTTCTTTTTATTTCTAAGAATTTTATTTACTAATAGGGTTTTTCTGGTTCCATATGAATTGACGTACTATTTTTTCAAGATCTTAAAGGTCTGACATTGGTGCTTTGATGGGTATTGCATTGAATCTATAGATTTCTTTGGGTATTATGGAAATTTTAACAATGTTGATTCTTCCCAGCCATGGGCATGGTATGTTCTTCCATTTGTTAACATCTTCGGCTAGTTCTTTTCTCAAGGTTTCATAGTTCTCTTTACAGATATGTTTCACATCTTTTGCTAGATATATTTCCAAGTATTTCATCTTCTTTGGCACTACTGTAAAAGGAATAGAGTCCTTGACCATATTTTTGGCTTGACTATTGTAAGTATATATAAAAGCTACTAATTCACAGGTATTGATTTTGTATCCCGAGACACTGCTATATCCCTTGATCACTTCTAAGTGCTTCATATTTGAGTCCCTGGGGTTTTCCAGGTATAAGATTATCTGAAAAAGTGAGAGTTTGACCTCTTCTGTCCTTATTTGAATAACCTTGATCCCCTTCTCTTGCCTGATTGAGAAGTCTAGGACTTCTAGTACTGTGTTGAATAACAGTGGTGACAGTGGGCATCCTTGTCTAGTTCCAGATATGAGTGGAAATGTTTTCAATTTTACTCCATTCAATATACTATTGGCTTTGCATTTGCTGTAGATGTCCTCTATCAGTGTAAGATATAGCCCCTCTAAGCCTATTTCTTAAGTATGCTAATCATGAAAGGATATTATCAAAATCCTTTTCTGTATCAATGGATAGAATTATATGGTTTTTGATTTTATTTATATGGCATATTATAATTATAGGTTTATATATGTTGAGCTAAACTGGTAACCCTAGAATAAAACCAACTTGAATGTAGTGTATAACTTTTTTAATATGTTGTTGAATTCTTTTTTATAAGATCTTATTGAAAATTTTTGCATCAATATTTATTGATGGTATTATTCTATAATTATCTTTCTTTGTTGGGCCATTTCCTGGTTTGGGAATCAGGGTGGTATTTGCTTCATAGAATGTGTTGGGGAGGATTCCTTCCTTAACTTTGTTTTAGAAAATATCATGTAATGTAGGTACTAGTTCTTCTTTGAAGATTTGGTAGAATTCTGATGTGAAATCATCTGGTCCCATGATTTTCTTTTTTTGAAGAGTCTATATACTTGCTTCTATTTCAGTGCAGAATATAGGTCTATTTGAAATCTCTAATTCTTTCTGGTTGAATTTAGGAAGGTGGCGTACTTCCAGGTATTGGTCCATTTCCTCTACATTTTCATATTTCTGAGAATAGAGTTTTATTACAGTAATCATTGAAGATTTTTTTTTTAATTTCTGTGTTATCTGTTGTTATTTCCTTTTTTGTTTCTGATAGAAGTTATTATAGATTTTACTTTTCTGTTTATTGGTTAGTCTAGCCAGAGATTTATTGATTTTATTCACCTTTCCAAAGAACCAAATTTTTGTTTTGCTGATCTACTGAATGATTCTTTTGTTTTCAATTTTATTTAATTCTGCTTTAATTTTGGTTATTTCTTTTCATATGGTGGGTTTGTAATTAGATTGTTCTTCTTTTTCCAGTTTCTTGAGATGTCCTAATAAGTTGCTGACTTGCTCCCTTTCTGTTTTCTTGATGAAGGTATCTAATACTATGTATTTCCCTCTAAGGACTGCCTTTGCAGTATCCCACAGTTTCTGTCCTCATTATTATTTTGATCGCAAAATCTGATGATTTCTTTCTTAATCTCATATTTAATCCAGCTATCATTCTTTCCATGACTTTGCTTGAGTATGAAGATTTCTGCTACTGTTGAGTTCAATTTTTATTCTGTCATCACAGTCCAAGAAAGACAAGGAATCATTTCTATTCTTTTGAATTTGATACAATTAGACTTGTGTCCTAAGATATGATCAACTTTGGAGGATGATCCATGGGATGAAGAGAAGAATGTGTATTCAGTTTTATTAACATGAAATGTTCTGTAAATTTTCCCCAGGGTGAAGTTTAAGTACATTGTTTCCTTCTTTAGTTTCTTCGTGGAGGGTCTATCCAGAACTGCCAAAGGGGTGTTAAAATCTCCAACTATTATACTGCAGGAAGATATCAAATTAGTCATGTCAGTTAGTCTTTCCTTTATAAATTGAGGAGCATTCAGGTAGGGTGTATAAATGTTAATTATTGAAATCTCTTCACAGTGAGTGTTTCCCTTGACAAATATGTAGTATCTTCCTTATTTTTTCTTATTTTAGTTGGCTTAAATCAAATTATATCTGCAAATAAGATGGCAACTCCTGCTTTTCTGATTTTCATTTGCCTGTAAATGAATGACCCATCCTTTCATCCTGAGTCTTTCTTTCTTCTTTGAGATAAGATTAGTCTCCTGTAGGCTACAGACATATGGTCTGAGTTTTTTTTTTTTTGTTTGTTTGTTTGTTTGTTTGTTTTTTATCCAGTCACCCAACCTGTGTTTCTTGGAGGAGAATTTAAGCCATTCACATTATGGAAGAATTGATAGGTATAGTAGTGTATTGGCTGTCATGTTTTTCAAAGGTCCTGTGTATATTTTTAATTATTTAACTGTTGCAGGAATACAAGGCCCAATGAAGAGAAAGAGCAACCAAACACCACGTTTATAAGAGGAAGGGCTTTATTCACCAGCCGGGAGCTTACGGCATAGAAGAATTCCAAATGGCAATGCTCCCCAACTGTCTTGGTCTTTCCCTTTTTATTGACAGTCAAAAAGTTCCACCCCACAGGTACCCTTCTCACTGGCCAGTTTGAATCAAGCAGGAGATGACATTCCCGCCCCTACAGAACTACAGGATTTCACAGAACTTGGAAATTTCCAAGTTTCAGGAAGTTAAGTTTACAAATACCCAAGAGCTGAGTCACCGTGGAGAGGACCCTGCATGTGTATACTTGTGGTCTCCTTGAGAAGACCTGTTCTTCTAGATCTCACCCTTCTCGGATATCATCTCTCATTCCCCCTTTTTGAGACTCCAATATATTTTAATTTGGGGTCTCAATATCAGCTTGTTTCTGCAGGTGCAAATGTTAATTACTTTTCAGCACTGAGATTTTAGGGACTGTGACTCTTGGTGGGTTCTCTACTCAGGCCTTAATAGTACCATGGTGGTGCGCTAATATACATATGAGTTTTTACTTTTCCCCGTGACATTTCCCCCCTTTGCCCAAAGTTCAAAGTCCAATTAAGATAAGTCCCTCGAGGAGTTTCCTCAGGCTTCAGCCATGCATTGACCATCCAGCTCCCAGTATGTGCCTGGAGCAGGGCATGTCGATTGTCGCAGGGTATGTAGATTGTCTTAAAAGTTACCTTTACTTTCCAAGGGTCAGGGAAGCCCTATTCAGCCAGCTGTGATGACTCTAGATGAGGATTGTTTCCATCTTCACTGCTGTGCGTGTGGTCAGAATGATGGTGTAAAGTCCTTTCTACCTTGGTTTCAGGGGGACCAAGTTCTGATTCCAGACCTATACTTGGTCCCCTTGATCTTCCAGAGAGAAAAGATGTAAAGACGCAAATGACTAAACAGAACACAGTTAATTACCCCGGTGGAGATTTTCCTTGTTACTCTTTATAGGATTTTTGTCTATTCAGTTCAGTCTTTCCAAGTTCTTTTAGGAGTTCCAGCTTAATTGCAGAAAATTGACAGAGGCCTCTTTGAACAACACCAGTGGCAAGGCCTGCCAGTTAAGCTTTGCTTCCTGACAGAGTTTACCAATTTCTGCTTTTATGGTACTGTTTATGCACTTTACCCAGTCTAAGCTTTGAGGCCTATTAATTATTCAAAGTTTTAGCTTCTTATTTGTCCTAGTTCTGTTATGAAGGCTAGCCCATTGTCAAATTTAAAACAGTGGCTACCTAAACCATGGGACGATTTCTCTGGGAAATATTTTTACTACTTTAGGAGTCCTTTTTATCCTGAAGGGGAAGGCTTTTACTTATTCCAAGTCTGATAGACCATCACCAGCCAGTACTTGTTCCCTCTAAACCTGGTCATTTCAGTAAAGTCTACCTGGAAGTCCTTGAAGGGCATTGCTCCATACGAATGGATCTCTGGGGGTACCGCTGGTTCTTGGCACGAATTGAACTGGCTGCCGGTGACACACTGTAGACTGACAGTTTTGGCCAGGGCTGCCAGGTGGGAGATGTAGAAGTATTGGCCAAGCAACTTCATCAAATATTCCTGTCACCACGGTGGCTCCTAGAATCTGGGGGACTGCTACTCATTCGTCTGGCATCTTTATTCATCCTCCCTCTGCTTCCTGATTCCCCTCTGCTGCTAACCATTTCTTCTCCTCCCTGGAGTAGATAGGGGTGATCACAGGGACCCATGGGATGAGGGGAGCCACTCGTGACACCTGTTACATCTAGGAGGCAGCCCTCTTTGACTCAGTGTCAGCTGTGGTGCTCCCCTTAGTGATGGTGGAAGCATCTCTTTGAAGTTCACGACAGTGCATAACTGCCACTTTCCGAGGTTTCCATACTGCCTCTAGCAACTGAAGTTATCTCCTGCTGATACTTAATGTCTTTTTTTTCCCCCAGAATTTAATAGTCCCTTCTCCTTTTACAATGTCCTGCATACTTGGAGAGTCAAAAAAGTATACTTAGAGTCTGTGTAAATATTTATACTTTTTTCTTGGCTTAACTCTAAGGCTTGGGTCAAGGCAATTAACTCAGCCTTCTGAGCAGATGTCCCTTGAAGTAGAGGCTTAGCCTCCACAGTCTCTGTTAAGGTAACCACTGCATACTCAGCCCGCCACTCACCTTGCGCTGTCACGTAACTACTTCCATCTACATACAAGTCCCAGTCTGCATCTGTCCAAGGCTGGTCACACAAGTCAGTTCCTCTAGAGTACACATTATCTATAACTTCTGTACAGTCATGCTCAGTCTCTCTTCCACTGACTGGAAGGAGCGTGGCTTGGTTTAGAGTGTTGCATTACAGAGCCAAAAGTGTCCCTCAGTGTCCACTAAATTGACCACAGGGTGCGGTACTTTCACTCTGAGATCGTGCCCTAGAGTCAGCATATGAGCTTCTTGCACAAGGAGAGCAGTAGCGGCTAGAGCCTGTAAATAGGGTGGCCAACATTTTGCCACTCTATCCAACTGCTTAGAGAGGTAGGCTACAGGCCTTGGCAAGGACCTAAACAGCTGGGTTAATATACCCACAGCCATTTGATCACTCTCTGAGACATACAGAGTAAAAGGCTTGGCCAAGTTTGGCAGTCTCAATGCAGGTACAGCCATCAGCCTCATCTTTAGCTGGGAGAAGGCATGTTCCTCTTTTCCTCCCCACTCCAAGGGCACTCTCTCCTCTCCTTTAGTTGCCTCATACAAGGGCTTAGCTAAAACGGCAAAGTTAGGGATCCAAAGACGATGGAAGCCAACCGGGCCTAAGCATTTTTAAATCTGCTTTTGGCTCATGGGGTTGAGGAGGTAATTAATGACCCGCCTCCATTTCATGCCTAGATACCTCTACCCCTGCTGAATAGTAAATCTTCGATAATGTACTGGCTGCTGGCAAATCTGGGCCTTCTGTTTGGATAATTTATAGCCACATACCTCTAGATGTCATAAAAGACAGTCCATACCTCGGGCACAGGCCTCCTGGGTAGAATGTCCTGAAAGGAGGTCATCGACATATTGGAAAAGCACACATTCTAATTCCTCAGCCTGGAATTTCTGGAGGTCACAAGCCAGCCCTTCTCCAAAAATTGTGGGTGTTTTGAACCCCTGTGGCAACCTGGTCAATGTGTACTGTTTCCATGTCTGGTCTCTCCCACTGGAAAACAAACAGTCTCAGGCTTCCCAGAGCCAGCCTTATACTGAAGAAGGGTTCTTTTAAGTTCATACAAGAGGGCCACTTGGCTTCTGCTGGCAGCAGATTCAGCAGAGTAGGATGCAGTGTTTACAGTTACACCATTTACTGGGAAATTCTAGATAACATTTAATACTGCACAAGTTTTCCAGTGTAGCCAACAGGTGACCTTTGTGGAGTCTTAAGGCTTCAGAGTAAATATAACTACTGCATGTAATTCTATACTCTTTGGCCAGTCTCTTAGTCCCATTTAACAGATCAATTTAGTAAAACAGTTAGGTCTCATTTTATGAGTTGACAGTACAGACAAGGCTGGGATCTAAATACAGGTGGACCACAGCCTCTTTTTCCTCCTTTTAAACTATATTTATCTCTCCAATTTCTCTTTTTACTAAAGGCAAATTATAGTAGAACTAACTTATTTGCCAAAATAAACTGTACCTTCAGTATACGGGGTCTGATTATTTGCATAAAGTGCAGTAAGAATAATTAATTATTAGACATCTAGGATCTTCTTTTCTTTAAAATTGACTTTGCTGGAACCTCTTATAAGGAATCTCAGGCTGGACTTTTTGAAATCCTTTCAGAACCCAGGTTTCAACTGTGCCTTTAGATACCTGTATGCATTGGGTAAATTCCTCTTCTCTTGAAGTTCCCAAGCACATTTCAATTCCCAGACCCGTTAGCAAGTGACTGTCATTACGTACCACAGATCAGGAAATGTTACTGATGGGTATCTGGCCAGTTTTCCAAAGGGCTTTTTTATTGGCCTTATAAAGTCAACCTTAATTCTTTAATGCAGTCTGCACACCTCTGGAAATGCTATTCCAGCCAAAGCTTTGGTAAAATAACCAGTCCCTTCATCATGTCCTATAGAACAAAACAGATTCTTATTGAACTTATGCAAATAACTATATTGTCAGAAAGTAAGAGTACTTATAAATGGCTTTCAAATTCCAGAGAAATCAAGGAGAGAGAAAAATACATGTTTCAAACTCTGCTCATAAGTATATATACATTTCTTGAAAAGCTACAAATAGCTCAAAAGACAAAAAAAGATTTTCTTCATTTCTGGAAAACAGAACACAGAAAGAATCATTCAAGCAAAAAGCCATTACACACTAAACAAGTTCCATGTAACTGATTTCTGTTCTTTTGAAGTTATGTTAGCAATACTCATAGACATGTTAACTTTCCAAGGAAAGTTCTAAAAATCGGCTTTTTAGTCCAAAGGTATTCAATTTCCAAAGACATCAGAAATTTGAATTTGAGAGAATTCATCAGCTTCTCTTAATATTTCTTTTTCTTTTTAGGATGAACTTTGGATTCAGCCAGTTACATAAGAAATAGTTTTTTTTTTTAAGATGAATTGAAATTATTACCAACCATATATGTTAGGACAGAGCAATGTTTTATATATTAGGACAGACCAATGCTTTATACATTAGGACAGACAAATGCTTTATAATATTGGAATATATATGTATAAAACCATAATCCACATAAAATTCATCACCATTTCATATTTGACAATGTTTCCTATATATTTTTAATAAATCAAATAAGTTTAATTTGTTTTTCCGTGACTTTCAGTGGTCTTAATATTTCAAGAAGACCAAATGTATAGTTGTTTTTTGTTGTCGTTGTTGTTTGTTTGTTTGTTTGTTGGCCTGAGCCAAGTTTGAACCCACCAGTCTCAGTGCATGTGGCCCAGCATTGCAACTACTGCACTACAGGCACCAAGCCACAGATTTAGTGTTTTTATTTTGGAAGATTCCTCAAATATCAAAGGCCTAAAACATTTGTTTAAACAAAATTACAAGCCAAAAGATTTGAAAGGAAATGCATAGTCAACTGGGTCACATGTAAATTCTTTCACAAATTCTTTTATGCGCTTTTTTAACCTGCACAGACCATCTACAAGCATTTTAAACTTTCTTTAACGTTTGCCCTGCCTTCCACTTTCTTACACAACCATGCTGTTTTAGGACAAAATTATCACGCAAGATTCTTTCTTTACACAATACCATTTTCCTTTCTGTTTAATTTCTCTTACTCTCAAAAACTCACTTCCCACAAAACAGGATCCCAATTTACCATGAAGTTACCCATTCACTCAGCCAAACTGATAACTAGAAGGTTTAAAAGGCAAAAATCTTATCCTTTGACAAAGAGTCAGTTTCCCCAACAATTTAAACAACAAAATTATTACATTTTACAAATGAGAGACATTTTATGAGATGTAACATTGATACAGAATTTTCCCACTCAGGGCTGGACAGGGAACCACCATTTTTCAGGCTCAGGTGAGCTTAGACATCAGACTCCCATCTCCAGGCACAAACCCTCTGAGCCCCAGCAAGCTCATGGACAAATCAGCCTGAAACCTTTTGGACAGCTCCACCTTGACTAAGGTGCACACACCCTAATCCCCTCCCCAGACAAAAACTACAGCAAAGACCTAATAACCTTGTCCAAGGTGAGGCACTTCATTCATTCATTTGCTAGAACACCCCTTCAGTTTGTAAAGGTATTTTTCCATCTACCAAGTCCTGGCCAAAATATCTCTCAGGGCCAATTATTTACCCATAGAAAAAGGACTTATGCAGGAAACCTCTGATCTGGGCCTCCTCCTCCCTTCCAGGGGCTATTCAGCTTGGAGACCTGTTGCTTATATGGATACAGCCTTGTCCAGCACGAGATTTACACTCTCTTCCCCAGATTTTCAAGGGCCATCCAGAGCTCACTGGACTTCTTCAACCGCAACAATTTTCAAGGCACGACCCCTCTGCCAATAGCTCTGGTACCCCCCACTCTCTCTGCATGCCCCTCAATCCAACAAAATGCCATTTTATCACTGATCTGTGGCCTGTGGGCTCAATTCTCAAATCCCTGAGACCAAACACTCACTGAAGAAATTCCATTAACAAAACTACACCAACATCCTTTCTAATGTCTTTTCATTTCTCCAAGTCCCACATGGCCACGTGGCCACCACCAAAGACAGAAAGCTGAAAACCTGGAACTTCGAGTTTATCTCAGAACAGCCGGGGGACAAAATTGGAGCAGGGAAGAAGGGCACACTCACACATTCCTTTCACCTCATGAATGGCGGAGGGTGGGGGTGGGGAACCCCATCTATTGTTACCCATCTCAGTCATTCTCAAAGCACTCACATACACACAATTCCAACTCACTTCTTAAACTGGGCAGCCTCGATTTCCCACTGAAGCTGCCACTTAGCCATAGGAGGCAAAACAACACTCCCCTAGGCCCTGTGAAGGGAGTCCAACTCCACCCTTGGAGTTCTCTCAGTCACACCACATTCCACACATGTAGTGGGATTCCCAGATCGATCATACCTTGCTTTAGATGTCTCCCTGTGTAGGTATCCGTTCCTGCATGCCAGTTCCTCATAGTGTTTGACTCCTTGAAACCACGCTGACAGGGTCCTTTCTCAGCCCAGTCGAGGTGTCCACACAGAGAGGCCAAACTGTCTCACTGGCACGCTCAGTGGTTCACGTCACCCAGGCTGATTAGGGGCCCCCACGTGGGGGTTCAGAGGATTGGCGGCAACTACCAGGTGCCTGTTGTCTCCAGGGGTGATCTCGCTTCCCAGTCAGGGAACCAAAAATGTTGCAGGAAGACAAGGCCCAACAGAGAGAAAGAGCACCCAAACACCACGTTTATAAGAGGAAGGGCTTTATTCACCAGCCGGGAGCTTATGGCATAGAAGAATTCCAAATGGCAATGCTCCCAATTGTCTTGGTTTTTCCCTTTTTATTGACAGTCATAAAGTTCCACCCCACAGGTACATTTCTCATTGGCCAGTTTGAATCAAGCAGGAGATGACATTCCCGCCCCTACAGAACTACAGGTTTTCACAGAACTTGAAAATTTCCAAGTTTCAGGAAGTTAAGTTTAACAAATTCCCAATAGCTGAGTCACCATGGAGAGGACCCTGCATGTGTATCCTTGTGGTCTCCTTGAGAAGACCCGTTCTTCTAGACCTCACCCTTCTTGGGTACCCTTTCTCATCACCCCTGTGGAAGCTAGATTTTGCTGTTCAAATCTGGGTATGTTTATTTTGGGGTAGAACATTGTACTGTTCATTATGGAAAATGGATCTGAGTATTTTCTGGAGAGCTGGTCTAGGAATTGCAAATGTCCTCAACATGTGGACATCAGTAAGTATTTGATTTCTCCATCACAAATGAAACTCAGTTTAGCTGAACACAGGGTCCTTGGCTAAATGTTGTTTTCTTTTAGAAGATTGAAGGTTGAAGACCCTCCTCTTCTGGCTTGAAAATTTTTGGCTAAATGATCTGCAGTCAACCTAATATTTTTCTCATCGTAGGTAAGACTTTTGTTATGACTGGCTGCTTGCAGGATTTTTTTAATTCATAGTAATTTTGGCATAGTTAATTACAATGTGTCTAGGAAACACTTTATTTGGATTGAGTCATTCTAGGATTCTGAAACTATGTGCTATCTAGATTTCTGTACCTCTTGCATTGTGTGGGAAATTCTCCTCTATAATATCTTGGAGTACAACATCTGTGCCTTTAGGATCATCCTCTATTTCAGGAGTCCCTACAACTTGGATGTTTGAAATGATCCCACAACTCTCTCATGGGATGTTCTGTTCTTGTTCTTCTTTTTTCAGCCTCTTTAAATGCTTGGGATCATTCAAAAGACTTGTCTTCAATTTCTGAGATCCTTTCTTCTGCCTGCTCAAATCTATTACTGAGAGCCTCTACTGTATTTTGAAACTTTATGAATAACTTTTGTACTTCCTTGATCTCTGCTATGTTTTCTCATTATGTCCATAGTCTTGGTGACATTGTCCTTGAATTCATTAATTTCTTGAGATAACTTTTGAACTACTGTTTGCATTTCTATTTCCATCCTTTTCTCCATTCTATTCATCTTATTTTCAATCCATATTCTGAATTTTCTTTCTTTTTTTTTGCCCGAATTCCCTTTCTGACATTTCAGCCATTTCTGTATGTATGGTAATTTCTGTTATATTTTCTTTGTCATCCCTTGGGGAAGTTGATCTATTCTGTTTATTGTAGGATAATATTTAGAAATAAACATATCCTACATCAAGCACACAAAGTAAATTCAGTGTGAGTTTAAAATCACTTGCTTTTCTTTCTGAGGCTTAAGAGATCTGGACACCTCCTGGGTTACTCACAGAGTTAGGCTTTTTTGGAGTTGTAAAATTCCTTAGGCTTTTTCTCTGAAGCTGTACACCCCGTGAAGCCTGAGATCCAAGGGCATGCCACCCTTCCTCAGAGATATGGGCCAGAGGGTTGACATATGTTAACAACATATTGTCAGAAGTCTATAGGTACTCTGCCCTGAAGGAAGGACACAGTCATTACTTCATACTGAGTGAACTGAGTGAATGCTTGAAGATATTCTATCAACTCTGTTCCCCTATGGCTATTTTCGTCTTTGTGACCTGCTCGGAAACTAGTCACTGTTTAGAGGAAGAGATTTACTACACAAGTGATTGCATTGATATGATAAATATTTCCTTTCAAGTTAAATTACAGTTATGTAAAAAAGAAGATAAGATGATGAAACTAATAGATAATAGATTAGGTGTGTACGTGATTGGAAGAGTACAAAACTAAAACTTGGAATAAAGAATTTTGCTATATGCCATCCCACGGTGTATAGTCTGTTTCTTGACTTAATAATTACAGAAGCGAGTTTACACCCACGGCAAAGCTGCTGTTCGTTCGCATCTCTGGTCATGCAACATTTATTTATGTTGTAAGAGTTCTTCCATGGTTCCTCCCCATGAGTATTTTTTGAAATTTGACAATTATATTGCAGAAAATTAAAACTGGTGTGGTGAGACTGAATTGGTGTCCCAAGAATTGGATCTAACCAGCCCCTAACCAATGAGCTGGGGCTTGTGCTTTTATGGCTTTTCCCCTGGAGCCTTGCAGTGGTCTCTTTCAGAGCTGCAGTCAAAGACTCTGAGGTCTTTCTTGCTGAAATAACACAATTTGGCTCTGCCTTCATGTCAGGCCTCCCCTACCCTATCCTAATGAATCACTGTACTAGGCTGAAATCTCATCTGGGCCCCACTAGCAACACCTGGAGGAGGAAAATATGTCCATCTCCACTACAAAACAATCACCACTCAACCTTGGAGGGTCCCCAGGTGGACATCCCAGTTTGAAAGTTCTAACAGATTGTCCAAGTCAGTACAATAACTGTTCACAGGAGTGAATTCAAAGAGTTTAAAGTGCCCAGTAAGTAGCTATCCACAGACATTTCACCTGAAAAACCCATGGGGCTGAAGCTTGGTCCCTTTGGGGGGTAGGGAAGTCAGGAAAGTTTGTCTGACCAAGTCAAAACTGAGTTTTCAGTGCCCCAGTGCCCACTATGCACCATCTCCAAGCAACCTTCTCTTCCTTCGTGTCCCTCTTTTCCTGCCTTTTTCTCTCTCCCCGCACACCCCTGGTGCCACATGAATCAGTTTCCCTGCTAGTAACCAGCAGCCCACACAATTCCTGAGCCTCTGGGTGAATTCACCAAACACTATGGATTCTGCAAGGGGTAGACATTCAGGCAGCCAGGCTAGTGCAGAAGGGTGAACTGTGTGTTCAGAATTGTTGAGAAAATATTTCATTCCTTTTATTCCAGGCAGGTTGACACCTAGGCTCACAGATGGGACATCCCTGAAGAAGAAGGACCAGCTTTACTGGCTTTCTTCTGTGGGGCAATGTGAGAGGTCCTTTGTTCCATGCTCACTTACAGTGAGCCCCAAACAGGTCTCTGGCTTGGGGAGGGATCTCCCATCCACTTGGTGAAGGGCTTCATATCTGGACTTTGTTTTCTTTCCATCTCATTCTTGGAGGTACAACGTGTCTCAGCAGTGATCATGTACACTTGTCTATCTTCTTTCTATGCTTAGTTCCCACCTTTGACTTCACTGAGTCCCTTTCAGTCAAATATCTCTAGCTCTGGACAGGAGCCTCAGGTAAAAGCTGCTTTCAGTTTGTCATCTTCCTTTCACCATCCATTTCTCTGGTGATTAAAAATGAGGAGCATTTATTCATGTGTTTCTAGGCCATTTTTCAGTCATCCTCAGAGATTTTATTCAAGTCTCTTGCCTAGTTATAGAGGGGGTTCTAAGCACTTTTCTTATTGTTTAATTTGAGTTGTCTGTATATTTCAGTTATCAGGCCTTTGGCAGAATCATAACTTGAAAAAAGCTTCTACCATTCTGAAAGCTGTCTGTTTTCTTTGTCTGTGGTACCCTTAGCTGTGCAAACACTTTTTGTCTTTATAAAATACCAGGTATTTATATGTGATGTTGCTGCAATCGCCAGGGGGAAATTCCTCATAAAGTTATTTTCCCAGATTATCTTCAAATGTTTTCCCCACACTCTCTTATAGAATTTTTACTGTTTCAAGTCTTAAATTTAAATCTTATATCCAGCAAGAATCAATTTTTGTCAGTGATGAGAGGTTGAGAGTTTTCTACATGTGGATAACAAGTTCTCCCAGCACCATTTGTTAAATAATGATTCTTTTCCCCAGTTCAAGTTTTTGTTAGGATTATTGAAGATTGAATGACAACATGTGGCTGAGTTCATCTCTAGACTCTGTTTTCTATTCCATAGGTCTATGTCTCTATTTGTGTGCCAATACCACACTGTTTTGATTACTATAGTCTTGTAGTATAACCTAAAATCTGACAACCTGATACCTCCAGATTTTTTTTAATATCTAGGAATTGTGTTTGCTGTTGAGAGTATTTTTCTGGTTCCATATGAATTGAGGTACTATTTTTTCAAGATTTTCGAAGTATGACATTGTTGCTTTGATGGGATTGCATCAAATCTATAGATTGCTTTAGTTAGCTTTGACATTTTAACAATGTTTATTCTTCTCAGCCATGGGTATTTTATATTCTTCCATTTGTTGACATCTTCTGCTATTTCCTTTCTCAGAGTCTCATAATTCTCTTTACAGGGATCATTCACGTCTTCTGTTAGATATATTCCCAGGTATTTCATCGTCTTTGGTGATTTTATAGAAAGAATAGTCTTTCATTTTATTCTTGCCTTGACAATTGTTGGCATTTATGAAGGCTACTGATTTGTGGCTATTGATTTTGTATGCCAAGACACTGCTATATTTCTTGATCCCTTCTAAGAGTTTTTTAGTTGAGTCCCTTGGGTTTTCCAGGTATAAGATCATGTCATATGCAAAGAGGGAGAGTTTGATCTCCCCAACCCTATTCAAATTTCTTTGATCTCTTTCTCTTGCCTGATTGTGATGGCAGAATCTTTTTCAACACATGTTAAATAGCAATAGAGACAGGGTGCATCCTTATCTGTTTCTATATTTGAATGGAAATGCCTTTAGTTTTAGTCCATTCAATACGAAATTGGCTAAGAGTTTGCTGTAGATGGCCTCAAACAATTTCAGAAATGTTTCATCTAAGCCTATTTTCTGGAGGGTTTTTAACTTGAAAGGAGGCTGAATATCATCAAAAGCCTTTTCTGTATCAATTGAAAGAATCATATGGTCTTTGCTTTTTATTCTATTTATGTAGTGTATTATATTAATAGATTGATGTATGTTGAACCAACCTTGTATCTCTGGCATAAAACACACTTGATCATGGTGTATAACCTTTTTAATGTGTCATTGTATTCTTGTTAATATCTTGTTGAATATATTTCCACTCATATTCTTTAATGTTATTGGTCTAAAGTTTTGTTGTTGTTTTGTTGTTGTTGTTTCCTTTCCTGGTTTGGGGATCAGAGTGATACTTTCTTCATATAATTTTTTGGGGGTAGGATTTCTTCCTTTTCCATATTTTTGAATTGTTTATGCATCATAGGAACTAGTTCCTGTTCGAAGGTTTGATAGAATTCTGATGTGAAGCCATCTGGTCCAGAGCTTTTATTTTGGGGGACTTTTTTATAATTGATGTTATTTCAGTGTTTCTCATTGTCTATTGAAGCTTTCTAACTCTTTCTTGTAGAGGATTAAAAATCATATTTACTACAACAGCCATCATCTCATAACTTATGTGAGGAATTCTTGAGAATAAGACATTCTCCTGGCAAGCCTGGAAATCTCTTATCACTTGGAGGCAAGCCACCAAGTAACTCAGTAATCCCAGAGGTGGAAAGCTCAAACCTGATTTAGTAAGGCTGATGTTAAATAGCAAACATTTTATGGCAGTTCCTTGAAGAATTAATAAAGGGAATTGCATGTAGGAAATAATTGGAAATAATTTTTTGGAAATTATTTTTGGAAATAATTTCCTTGAGTACATAACTTTTTAATATCTTTTTTTTATCCATATGAGATCATTTTCTTGAGCACATAGCCCCTAAAACACATGGTCCCTGAGCACGCAGCCCCTGCATGTCTTTGCTTAGTTATCTTTCTGACCATTAAGTATCTTCTCAATAAAAGGACTCTGCAAGAAGTGCTCAGTGGTATCCTGCACCTCTGGCTAGCCTCACCTCTTGCAGCGTGTACTGTCAATCCGTGTCTCCTGTGATCATTTATGCAGTTGCGACACTTTCTGTCTGAGTTTCAGATGGTATTGTGCTTCCAGATATTGGTCCATATCCTCTACATTTTCATAGTTCTTGGAATAGAGCGTTTCATAATAATAATTGACAATCTTTTGTATTTTTGTGACATCTGTATTTTCCCTATATCATTTCTGATTGTCGTTATTAGATATTTTATTTTTCTGTTTCTCCTTAGTCTAGTCAAGGGTTCATCAGTATTATTCATCTTTTCAAAGAACCAACTTTTTGGCCACCATATGGTTCCTATGTGTATATCTCCTTGATATCACAGTGTAAAAAATCATCCTTCCCCTTCTTCTTATCAAGGTCAATTATTCCCATCAAATGATGATTCTAGCTGTTTCAGTTACAATATGATGGTGTAACTTTAGGTTAGGAGTTGAACATCCCAGCCAACTGAAAGTAAAGTATCAGAGGAATGAAAAAACAAGCACCCAATGTACTTCATATTAAACGAGTAAAGGAGCAACTACATGCCTGCATGAGAGGAAAAACATATATAAATTCAAGAAGATGGTGGGGACAGGGAGAGTGGTAAGCTCTCACCTATGGGGGACAATGTATGTGGCACATCTCCTGGGTGAAGGGCTCAACTGCAACTTGGACTTTTCCTAACAAATGAAAGCCATGTAACCTAATCATATGTGCCCTTATATTAATATAAAAAATTAAGTTTTTTTAAAAAATAAATCAATAAAAACTCAAAATACTGTGTAGAGGGAAGCTAGAATTCTCTCAATTTAATATAGGCATTCCTACCCCACATTTCCCTCATCATGAGATAGGTACACCCCTGGGATGCTTTGTTTTGTGGGATTCCATGCATGGAATCCAGCATTGTGGATCCAGTTTTGTGGATCCAGCATTCTCTAAGCCCTACTTGTTGGATGAGAGTTGGTCTACAAGTAGGAAATTCAAACTGATACCTGTGGTAGGTGACTATGCTTGTGAGGATAAACTACTGGTTTTTCCAAGGTAGAAGGAGACGTATGTGGACACCTCACCACACAGGCCTTGTCCTTGGTCACCTCAAGGACAACTCCATCTGTGTGGTCAGTTATTGTCTCTACTGCTGATGGTTTGGACATTCAGATGCAGAAGCAGCTAGGGGGGTCTTTGTCAGTGGAAGTCTCTGCCAATATGTCCAGAGACTGTTCCTCTGCCCATCACACCATACGGTTACCAGTGGTGATGCTTGGCAAATGTTACTTGTTCAAATGAGTGCTTACCTGGTCTTGTTTGACATGGGAAAAATATTTTATAAGTCATGTCCATTTTTCTGCATCCACCCATTTACCTGTCTCTACTCCTCCAGTTCTTTCCCTTCAAGGAACTTGAACAGAGAGTATCACCACCTCAAGCCACTTGTTCTTCCTCACAAAATGGATAACCAGATGTGCCATTTATTCCTCCTCCCATTGCAAGTATCTTTCTTATGCTTGACATTTTAATCATATACCAGACATTGGCTATAAAGAAGCCATGGTCCATTTTTGGTCTCTACCCATAAACCAAACCAATCTATCTAAAAACAAAGTTGTATATTTTTCTTCTCTGTCAGTTAGTAGTGCAGGACACCACCTGCCCTCAATAAGCCACAGGTTTAGGCTAAAGGAGTAGTGTTGGTGCAATTATAATGAATCTTGGATGCCTGGTTGTGTCACTTACCCACACCTCTTTTCCTATTCAGATTTGATCTGAAAGGTAACATTTCCACCAAGGAAAAGTGCTGAACCTGTCTGACTTTATGACTTAGCAGGTTCAATAAAAGTAGTCTTGTAATGAGAAATTTCAGATATGAGGTAGTAGGTGCACTACAGTCAAACATCTCATAAATCCATAACTCAGTAATGAACCAGAAGTCATTTTCCATGAAACATAAATATTCTCAGCAAAGGACTGGTGGGGACATAGCCTTGTTCTAGAATCCTGGGGCCTGTACCATGATTCTCCTCCTAAGACATTCTAATGACATTTAATAACATATGTCTTTGTGATAAATCATACCATCACCCCAAATGATAAGGGCATATCATGGGAGAAGTGGAGACAGTGTTTGCATGCAGCTGATTGACCTAGCACTTCGTGATGGTCCCTTTATGAATTTTTTCCATAGATGGAGAAATGCAGCAGCCAGCACATATGGAAATAATGGCCAGGCTCAGAAAATTCAGGAATGAGGAACAATCTCACTCCACAATGTCAGTCATCCTGACTACCAGAGGTAATATTCAGGGGTGAGGGGAATTGAGAACAGAAAAAAGGGAGAACAAATTGCATATGAGTATGACCTTGAGATGACCTTCAGTAGAAGAAGTTGCACATTGACCCCACTGATACTTCTCTAGAAAGAAATTCACCCCATTGACCTCTCTCCCCTAAAGAAAGGCCCAGGAAACCATGAAGGTGCTGCTGCCTGAACTGACATGCTGAATCCAGATGGATAATCTGCAGAGGGAAAGAGTGCTATGCTGCAACACCCACTAATACATCTCAGAATTTGGGGATTATTCTAGTCCTGGGCAGCATGGATATCTGACAGATGTCAACTAAAGGAGGCTGCTTCACTGTGGTCACGGCACTCAAACATCTGTCTGTGGGGAGCATTACTAACTGATGGGCACCTGCAACCACCACTCTGTTGGTGCCAAGGTTGCCCCAGGCTGCTCCCAGATACTGACTGACCACAGCATGCTCCTTCCTGGGCCCCAGGGTATTGACTCCTTTTCTTAGCATGAGACTATTGAAGGCCAGGCAACAACATAGCTTCATGGTGCAGGACTTTTGCCCTGTCTTTAGAAGAACCATTTCTTTCAGAGTCAAAGACTTCTAAATCTTACAGAGACCAGAAGTGCATGCCCTCTAAGTGGCTACCTAGGAGTAATGTCAGGCAGAGACGCTCAGCCCCCAATGCTTACTTTCTGCACACATATGTTCTGAATATTGGAGATATAGCACAGTATAACTTTTTAATTTATTTACTGTGCATATCACTTTCTTCATATTATTCAGCTATTATTTCCTATATATTCCAATGCATACCTTAATTATATTTATTCTCCTTGAAATTAAACATGCTCATATATTTCAAAACACCTTAAAACACCAATAAAATCACCTTAAAAACATTATCCAAACCTCCATACTTCTTTTAGGCTATGCTTAATTTCTCTTTTCCCCATCCCTGAACAGCTTTATAGTTGGTTCATATTTGCCCCATGTATTTCCTCTGCACTCACTATTTACCACCTCCACCCAGGTTACATTGCCCTGTTCCTCTATTTAGTAGTAATAAATGATGCCCTATTCTCAACAATGGCTCCCATTTGCAAATAGCAAATGTCAAGGGCTATTTTCCTCTCCAAAATTTGGAAGTCCTTTTCAAATGAACAAAAATGGTATCCAATTCCTTGCCCATCAGAAAGAACCTCTTTGGAGTGAAATGATGATTGCCAGGGACTGAGGGAGGGAAAAATGGGAAGATAATATAAAACTGTGGGGTTTTAGTGATGCCAAATAAATTAGTCTTAGAGATCTACTATACAGCTTAGTGTCTTTACCTAATAATAATATATTGTGTACTAAAAATTGACCAAAAATTGGCATTTTATGTTAAATATTTTATCATACATGAAAATATGCCCCATGATCATATTGATGTACACAGCTATGATTTAATAAAAAATAAATAAATAAATAAATAAATAATAAAGAATTCTGGAGGAAACTTTATCAGGTGATTGATAGGTCTTTAGCCTGATGGTGGCCATAGTTTCACAGATGTATCCTGATGCATTAAATATGTACAGCTTTATAAGTTTCAATCACACATCTATAAACTGGTCAAAAGTTAACAAACAACATTTAAGAAGAAAAAACATCTTTGCCTTAGTAAATCTGTGGACACCAAGAGATGTGAAAAATCTCAATCTTTCCTCAATGCTGGCACATCACAGAGAGATGATGCCTGAGTGCTGTTGTGCATGGAAATTAAACTTTCCTTAGGGTAAATTTTGTGACATTTCAAAGAAACCAAGCAAAGAGTTTCTCCTTGGAGAAACTAAATCCAAGTTCCCCAACAGCAGTCTCCCTAGACACAAAAGTGACTGAAAAGATTGTATTCTGCTGCTTTATAGCCCAAAGGAACTGAACATATGTTCCCTTGGACTAAACTACTTTGCAGAGTGCAGAGACAATGGAACAGTTCATTTAATGAGGTTATTGCAAACGAGCATGAAAGAAAATGAACCAGGATGGGAATCGTGGAGAATGAGAGAAAAGATAGAAGAGACAAGGATGGGATCAGGAGGTCTGGAGCAGACACACTGCAGCCAACCCCAAAATGTAAAATCAACTTTATTTTATTGTATCTCAGCAGGGTTTTTATGAAGAAGTAGCATAGACAAAAAACATATTTGTAGGGGCATGCCTGTGGCTCAGTAAGTAGGGTGTCGGCCCCATATTCGAGGGTGGCAGGTTCGGCCCGGCCAAACTGTAACAACAACAACAACAAACAGCTGGGGGCAGTGGTGGGCACCTGTAGTCTCAGCTACTCTGGAGGCTGCAGGTTGCTGTGAGCTCTGACACCAATGCACTCTACTGAGGGCAACAAAGTGAGACGCTGTCTCTAAAAACAAATAAACAACAACAAAAACAAACAAACAAACATATTTTTGGTCTTACAATATGACTGGAAAATATAAATAAGTTTATCATGAAAAATATATTTTGTTAATGTTTTCTACTGCATAACATCATTACCATGTGAAAGATAAGAAATAAAAAGGGAAGGGTTACATAGTTTTCTGCATAGCTCCTGAAGATTAACCAGGTAAAGAAAGAAATAATTGACTTATGGCAAAAACATAAGAAGGAAAAAAACGTAGTTTTAAGAGAAGGAAAAACATGTTAACTCGGCAGGAGTAAAGCAGCTAGAAGTTGTTCCCTGAACATCTCCCAGGCTGTGGGGGCCTTGCCACCTCACACCCCACTCTTCACATGAGGTGCTCAAAGAATTCAACCCTCCAGAAATTAGAAATGTTAAACATGCCCCTGCTGCCCACTACCTGTACTGGGCTTCCAAGAGTCAGACCTTGGAGAAGAGAAAGTTTCAGTGACATCATCAGAGACAGTATGAGCAGGGGGGCTGGTAGGGTGAGAAGGAGAAAAGAAAAGTGGGTGTCAGGATTTGCCTTTACAGTAATGAAACAAAGACAGTTCTCTACTTATTTAATCTGTAAGGGTAAAATCCCTGAACGTTGAGGGTAATTTACTTTCCACTGAGACTGGTCTTTTCCAGCTCTTGCTTGGTTTCCTTTTCTTTCTTGAATCTATAATCTCCTTCCAGAAAGAGTTAGAAATGTCTGTTTCTTGAATGCTACATTTTCTGGGCACTTTTACAGCTCCTCCAATGTCTCCCAAATATTGTAGGTCCCTGTTAGATTCCCTTTATCCAATCAATAATTCATTCACTTCTCATGAAAGACCTATCATGCATCAGGTATTGAATATTTTCTTCTTCATTTGATTGGAATTTCTGATTTACTCAACCATTGTTGCTGGTGGGTCTGACATACTGAAAAGTTCTATATTATTGTTGTCACCTTATTTTTTCATTCCAGTGTGCACAATATAATGCAAATAATGCATTTATTTCTGACAGTTGGCACTCAAGCTTTTTTCCTTTTTCGTGATTGGCTTTCACCAGTCTCTTTAAATGATTAGAAGAATATTGAATCATTTGTGTTGGAGTAGTCTGTTTTCACCTAATCATAAAATTTACACAAATGTTTTGGTATGTTAATGCATAATATTTTGCAGGCTGTGGTTTTCAAACCACTAATCTTTCCTGGGTAATGGATTAAGAAGTTGTTGTTGTTCTGTATGTGTGTCTGGAGATTCTCTCCCCTGGCTGCTAACACAGAACTGACAACTGCATATTCTCAAATATATGTAAATATATTTTTTGCTTTGTGATAATGAATCTTTTTTGGACCTAAGCTATGATGTACTATGTTAAAAAACATCCTACCATGAAATTTTCCTGAAATAAGTATTACTTGATCATCATTCATTACTTCTTTAAAATGGAAATGAATGCATTTTATTTAACCTCACTATTCCATTTTGAGTCTATATTCAGGCATGTGATGAGCTTCACTATTTCTTTTTGTGTGTTTTTGTTGATACATTTGGTCTCATATGCAACATTTGCATCTCTTGGCCCCATACAATCTGACATGCACAAAGTTTATGTACATCCCTAGAAACAACAATAATGAAAAAAAAAATAGTCCCAGCCTCAGACCCACAAATAAAATTACAGACATAAGGTAGATCATGGGATACTCACTGTGGGGCTCCCACCTCTGCCATGCTGACCTTCATCCCCTGCTCTCCATCTCACTATCCCTCAAGTCCCCACAATGAAGCCCACTGAGAGGCATGCACTATAGCATTCTGCTCTCTCATCCTAGAAAGTTGTTTTTTTCTTACTCCCCTGGTTAAACAGTGCTACTAAAAATAGAAAAAAAAAAAAACTAGCTGAGGTGTAGTATCAGACACCTCTAGTCCTGGCTACTTGTGAGGCTGAGGCAAGAGGATTAGTTTAGTCCAGGGTTTTGAGGTTTCTGTGAGCTATGATGATGCCACAACATTTACTGACGGTGACAGGAGACTTTTTCTCAAACAAACAAACAAAAAAAAAACAAAAACCCTCCCCAAATAATTATCCTAAATGGAAAAGTTTAATAATAATATTTACAAATACTATTTATTGAGACTATTCAAAATTAGTTTTTAACTTTACACACAAGGTAATACTAATGATCATATCTTTAAAAATAAGACAAAAAAGAGGCAACTGTCACAACAGGAAATATCAAGTAACAGAAAGAAGGTTGAGTTGAAAATCCATGTGCTAATCACTATTGTAGACCCATTGGAATGAAGGAAGTGTAGGGATTATCAAGAAAAGATGAGCTATATTTGCAGTAATATGGAAAGATTCTATCCAAGAAGAAATTAGTTAATGCACATAGGTTCATATATGAGAATTAAATCTAGTGAATAGATGATAAATAAAGACATTGCTGGTAAATGGAAGGAAATCTGAACAACTCACATTTAAAATATAAATAATATACCACTTGGCTAGATGAATCTCAGTCTTTGAATACCCATCCATGGGTGACACTGTAGTGTGACAACTAGCTGAAATACCAGTTGGCTTTTCATGAGATATTCCATTTGCCTCCTTCCCCAGCACATGCCAGCTACATGGAAGCAGAAGCTACACAGAAGTATCACAGTTTCTACTCTTGGGTCTCTCAGAAGGTCCCAAACTGCAGCCTCTTCTCTGTGGGTTGTTCCCGTCTATGTCCCTGGTCATGGTTTTGGTGAACCTGCTCATCATCCTGGCCATATTCTCTGACTTCCACCTGCGCACCCCCAAGTACTTCTTCCTCTCCAACCTGTACTTGGCTGACATCTGCTTTACTTCAACTACAATACCTAAGATGCTGGTGAACATCCAGACACAGAGAAAACACGTCTCAATGACTGAGTTGAAAATTGGCAGTAACGCACTACCCTGACAATGAGCCCACACTTTTACATTTTCTGTCCTGCTTTCACAGGAATAGCAATGAGATTGTCAATATCAAAGCTGGTTCATTCAAACAATTTGAAAGCTGGTTCGTTAACATGATACATATCACAGCCTAGGATAATTCTGATATGTTATCTTCCTGTGATCCTTGGTTTTTGCCTTCCTACTTCTTTTCTTTCTACTCTCCCTTTCTTTCTGTTTTCTTCCATTTATTACTTCCTCACTATTTCCCCCTTGGATTTTGTGGGTTAATGCTCCTTACTCCATTCATATATATATATATATATATATTATTTTTTTTATTAAATCATAGCTGTGTACATCAATATGATCATGGGGCACCATACGCTTGGTTCATAGACCATTTGACACATTTTCATCACATTAGTTGACATTGACATAGCCCTCCTGGCATTTTCTTAGTTACTTTACTAAGACATTTACATTCCACATTTACCAAGCCTCACATATACCCTTGTAAGATGCACCACAGGTGTGATCCTTTCAATGCCTCTCCCTCTACCCACTTCCCCCCTCCCTCCCCACCCTTTCCCCCTTCCGCCTACTCCATTCTTTTTTATGGCTTAATAATATTCCACTGTATAATAAACATGTTTATCCATTCATCCATTTATGTATATTTTGGTTATTTTTTTCTCTTGGCTGTTGTGAATTGAGCAACCTTGTACATTTATTTGTTTGATTTCTTAAAAAAAAAAAATTTGTGAGCCATATCTGAGTGGGACTGCTCTGTCAGGTGATAAGTGGAGGAAAGGCCAAACTTTTTTTTTTTTATTGCAGCTGGCACAATTTACCTCCCAGCAATGTATGAGTGTTACACTGTCTTCATATCTCTGCTCATACTTGTTGCTTTCCTTTTTTGCAAAGATTATATCTGCCTTGTATGTGTGAAGTGGCATGTATTTGTGCATTTGCATTACATTTCCCTAAATGACAAAGTGAACATCTTTTCATAAACTTCTTGGCAACTAGTGTATCTTCTGTGGAGAGATGACTTTTCAAGTCTGTGCTCATTTTTCATTAGTAGTTTGCACTTTTGGTTCTGACTTTTACTAGTTCTTTATATATTTTGGATAATTGACCCTTATCATATATATGTGTTGCAAATATTTCCCCCATTCTGTTTATATGTTATCTTTCCTTATTTTCTGAGTATACAAATTTATTGTTTTTACCTATACTTATGATAACGTACAAGGTCTGACAAATAAGTTTGCAAACTTGCCACTGTGCACTTACGTTGGCAGCACTGTACAAACAACTCAGTAAGATGTCATAACCTTGGTATATCAGTGTCTCACAGCTGTCTTGGTGTAAATGTTTTGCAATGTCTTGCTGGGTGGCATTTATTATTGTTATTCTGTTTTTTTGTGTGCCATTGCCAGAATGTCTGAGCTTGAATTAGAACAATAAACAAATACTACATTTCTTGTTAAAATTGGCAAGAGTGGAAGTAAAATCAGGGAAATTTTAGTTCAAGTTTGTGAGGATAATCCCATGAAACAAATGACAGGGTGAAAATGGATTAAACTTTTTTTCAGAGGAAGAGAAAACATCAGTGATGAAGAGAGCTTGGGGTGGCCAGTAATTAGCAGAACTGATGCACAGATAGCAAAAATTAAACAAATACTGTGTCAAAAACTTTGGGCGACTATGAGAAGCACAGTAGACCAAGTAAACATTGATAGAGAAACAGTAAAAATCAGAAAAACAGAAAGAAAGAAAAAAGAAAAAGAAAGAACAAAAAGGGCTGGGGCAAAAGAACTGAAGAAAGGAAAGAAGGACAGAAAGAGAGTGACAGGAGAAATAGTGGTGTTTGGTAGGGAACTTGGACCCACACCCACAATCTAGGACTTTGGGGAACCTGGTTGGGTGCATCCCTTGAAGTAAGGAACTCTTACCAGCTTGAGGAAAAGCAAAACTCCTTATCTTCCAAATACAGAAAAAAGGAAAAGAAAATTGGCAGCATGTACCCATCAGGACCTACCAATGCCATCCTTCCAAAGGCCAGATCTAGAAGGACACCCTAGACTGTAATCACGTGACCTCTTTGAGCCAAAGCAATTCTGTGACCTGAAAACCAGCCAAATGCTATGACATCCCAGAACTCAGAAAAAAGAAAAAAGTAATCAAAATTGATAAAGAATGTTAAAAATAATTTTATCCAAGTTAAAGAAAGAAATATGGGGCAATAGGAAATATGTTAGTTTTTGTATGAGAAATTTATGTGGGAAAGATAAGTAAGGTAGAAAAATCTCTACCAAAAGAGATAAAAAGGAGAGAAGAAATAAAAAGAAAGAATAAAAGGGTCTGAAAAACCATAGCAAAAATGGAGGAGTCTTGGCTAATGAAGAGAGTAAAAATGAAATCAATACAAAAGAGAAAAACAAAACAAATGAACAAACAAAAACAAGAAAAAAAGAGAGAGAGAGAAAAAAACTAAGGAATAAATTGGCAAATTTGGAAAAAGAGAAAAAAGTGAAAGATTTCAGATAAATAAATAAAATATGTTGTCTTTAATAACATATTGCCTGGATACCTGGTGACATTTTGGTTTTAAGAGATGGAGAACACACACAATGGCTTTGCGGTTCAGAAGCCACTGACTACTTATAGAGGAGATCTCATCTTCTTTCCCAGACTTATTTGCCCTCAGTCAGACCTGGTCACTTTATCAGCATTCAGTCCCTGTGAGATCGGGGTCTTAAACATCTTGCCAGGTTTCTTAGGAGGTACATCAAATAGAGCCCCCTGACAACAAAGTAGCCTTCCTGAAGGTGCAGGGACTGCTCAGCTCACCCCAAGGATAATTGCCCAAGCTCAGCAGATGAACCAGAGCCAGCCATGCACTGAGAGCCTGGACCATTCCTCTGGCATGGCCTTTCAACAATGGTGGCACCAAACTAATGGGAGCTCCACCACACCCAGTATTTAATCCAGGAAGTTGGATGCTGTTAGAGTCCATTCATTTAAGCCTTCCAGTGCAGGTCCAGCAATTTTAGTTCAAATTCAAAAATCTGCAGGACAGCCGTTTTCTATCACCAGTCCTCTGCTGGTGAGCTGGCTAGCCAGTTCCTGTCTTTACCCAGGCACTTGCCTTCTCTGTAGTTTTCTTCAACTCCAGACCACCTCACTGGCTCCTGTAGTCCACCACTGCTTCCTTATGCCACCATAATGATGTTTGTGGTTAGGTTCTCCCAGACAGAGTTCTCTTTTTCCTGTCTCATTGTAAGTGCCTAGTAAGAAGATGTTTCTACTTGGCCAACTTGCTCCATCTTCCCATCAACTTTTTTGTTTACCACATTTTAAAATAGTTGCAATAGTCCAATTGCAGACAACTATAACTTCTTCCTTGTGAATGACATGATATTCTACCTGGAAAACCACAAGGATTCAACTACCAAGCTCTTAGAAGTGTTCAGGAAACAGCAGAATTTAAGGATACAAAATCAATGTCCATAAGTCATCAGCCTTCATATATGCTAATAACAGTCAAGACGACAATAAAATCAAATTTTACAGTGTCTCCAAAGCAAGTCAAATACATGGAAATATGTCTAACAAAGGATGTGAAAGATCTCTGTTAAGAGAACTATGATGCTAATTCAGAACTTGATACAGGCTTGTTCAACATTTCCACTTCTTTCTGGCTAAGTCTAGGAAGGTGGAGTGTTTCCAAGTATTCAACTATTTCCTTCAGATTTTCATACTTCTGAGAATAGAGCTTTTTTGTAATATTCATTAAGGATTTTTTGAATTTCTGAGGAGTCTGTCATTATTTTGACTTTATCATTTCTGACTGATGAAATTAGGGATTTTTTTCTTTTATCCATTTTATTGACCTTTTCAAAAAAGTTTATCCATTTTATTGACCTTTTCAAAAAAAAACAACATTTTTATTTATTGATATGTTGATTACTCCTTTGAAAAAGATATTATTCTTAGTAAAGCATCACAAGAATGGAGAAGCATGAATCCTATGTACTCAATTTTGATATGAGGACAATTAATGACAATTATGGTTATGGGGGGGGAAACAGAAAGAGGGAACGAGGGAGGGGGGCGGGGCCTTGGTGTGTGTCACACTTTATGGGGGCAAGACATGATTGCAAGAGGGACTTTACCTAACAATTGCAATCAGTGTAACCTGGCTTATTGTACCCTCAATGAATCCCCAACAATAAAAAAAAAAAAAAAGAAAAATGAAATCACCAAAAAAAAAAAAAAAAAAAAAAAAAAAGAATGATACATTAAAAACATAAATGTATTTTTAAAAACAAAAAAAAAAAAACAAAGAAATCTCCCCCCAGAGAAAAGCCAGGGACCAAATGGCTTCACATCAGAATTCTACCAAAACTTTAAAGACAAACTAGTACCTATATTACTTAACCTTTCTCAAATCATATAAAAAGAAGAAATACTGCCCAACATTCTCTGAAGCAAATATCACCCTGATCTCCAAACCAGGAAAAGAACAGACAAAAAAAGAAAATTATAGACCAATATCACTAATGAATATTGATGCAAAAATATTCAACAAGATCTTAACAAACAGAATCCAGCAACACATGAAACAAATTATACACCATGACCAAGAGGGTTTTATTCCAGGGTCTCAAGGTTGGTTCAATATATGTAAATCTATAAATATAATACATCACATAAACAAAATATAAAGCAAAGTCCATATGATTCTCTCAATTGATGCAGAAAAAGCTTTTGATATTATCCAGCATCCTTTCTTGATCAGAACGCTTAAGAAAATAGGTCTAGAAGGAACATTTCTTAAACCAAAAGAGGTCATCTACAGCAAACCAACAGCTAATATCGTATTGAATGGGGTTAAATTGAAATAATTTTCACTCAGAACAGGAACCAGGCAAGGTTGCCCATTCTCTCCACTGCTTTTCAACATTATAATGGAAGCATTAGGCATCAAAATTAGGCAAGAGAAGGCAATCAAGTGTATCCAAATAGGATCAGAGAAGATCAAACTGTCACTCTTTGTAGATGATATGATTTTATATCTGAAAAACCCCAGGGACTCAACTACAAAACTTCTAGAAGTGATCAGGGAATACAGCAGTGTCTCAGGATACAAAATAAATACTCACAAATCTGTAACCTTTATATATATATACCAACAAGAGTCAAGGTAAAAACACGATCAAGGACTCTATTCCCTTTACAATCATGCCAGAGAAGATGAAATATCTGGGAGTGTACCTAACAAAGGATGTGAAAGATCTCTATAAAGAGAACTATGAAACTCTGAGAAAAAAATAGCTAAAGATGTTAACAAATGAAAAAATATACCATGCTCATCGCTGGGAAGAATCAACATTGTTAAAAAGTCTATACTACCAAAAGCAATCTACAGATTTAATGCAATCCCCTTTAAAGCATCTCTGTCATACTTTAAAGATCTGGAAAATTTAATACTTCGTTTTATATGGAAACAGAAAAAAACTCAAATAGCCAAGACATGACTCAGAAAGAAAACCAAAGCATGAGGAATCATACTTCCAGACTTCAGACTACACTATAAATCCATAGTGATTAAAACAGCATGGTGCTGGCACAAAAATAGAGAGTTAGATGTATGGAAAAGAATTGAAAACCAAGAGATGAATCCAGACATTTATCATCATTTGATATTTGATATGCCTATCAAAAATATAAATTGGGGGAAAGATTCCCTATCTAACAAATGGTGCTAAGTGAATTGGCTGGCGACCTGTAGAAGACTGAAACTAGACCCACACCTTTCTCCGCTAACAAAAATTGCCCCTTACTAGTCAAAGGACTTGAACTTAAGACATGAAACTATAAAATCCTTGGAGAGAGTGCAGGGGAAACACTTGAAAAAATTGGCCTCGGAGAATACCTTATGAGGAGGACCCTCCCCAGGAAATTGAAGCAACATCAAAAATACATTACTGAGATCTGATCAACCTAACCTTCTGCACTGCTAAGAACACGGTAAGTAAAGCAAGTAGACAGCCCTCAGAATGGGAGAGGATTTTTTGCACGTTATATTTCCAACAGAGGTCTAATAACCAGAATACACAGAGAACTCAAACTTATTAATAGGAAAAGAACAAGTGATCCAATTTCATTGTGGACAAGAGATATGAACAGAAGCTTCTCTGAAGAAGACAGGCACATGGTCTACAGACACATGAAAAGATGCTCATCATCTTTAATCATCAGAGAAATGCAAACCAAAACCACTTTGTGATAACATCTAACTCCAGTAAGAGTATCCCACATCACAAAATCTCAAAAGTACAGATGATGGCATGGATGTAGATTAAAAGGGAACACTTCTGCACTACTGGTGGGAATGCAAGCTAGTACATTCCTTTTGGAAAGAAGTTTGGAGGACACTCGGGGATTTAAATGTAGACCTGCCATTTTATCCTATAATTTCTCTACTAGATGTGTATCCAAAAGACCAAAAATCACTTAACAGCAGAGATATTTGCACCAGATTGTTCATTGCAGCTCAATTCATAATTTCAAAATCAGGGAAGTGCCCAAGTGTCCATTGATCCATGAATGGATTAATAAATTATGGTATATGTATACCATGGAATGCTATGCAGCATTAAGAAAAGATTGATACTTTACCTTTTTTATGTTTACCTGGATGGAGCTTGAAAATATTCTTCTTAGTAAAGTATCTCAGAAATGGAAGAAAAATATCCAAAGTACTCAGTAGTACTATGAAACCAATTTATAATCACTCACACTTTCATTTGAAAGATGAATCACAACTATAGACCGGAATGAAGGAGGGATAGAGAGGGGATGGGAAGGAAGGGATGTGGTTTGATAGAAGGAGGGTTAGTAGGGGGAGCACACCTACAGATCATATTGCAAGGGTACAAGTCAAATCTATCAAGTATAGAACACAAATGTCTGAACACTGTGATTAAGTAAAAGAGATAAAAACTATGTTAATTAGTAGGAAGTAAGCACTCCAATTTGTACAAATAATCAACACATTGAATCTCACAAAGGCATAAATATATTAATGATCTATGTATGTATTACTTACTAAAAAAAAGAGAACTGTGAAAACCTGAAAAAAAAGGAAATAGCAGAAGACATGGAAGAATAAATGAAAGAACATATCATGCTGTGTAGGAATAAACATCATTTAAATGTCCATACTACCCAAAGCTATCTTTAAATTTCATGCAATCCACATCAAAGCACACATGTCATGCTTTGAAGAATTTTAAAAGATAGTACTTCATTTCATATGGAACCAGGAAAATCCCTGAAAAGCTAATGCAATTCCTAGAAATAAAAATAAATCTGGAGGCATCACATTACCAGACTTCAGGTTATATTACAAGTCTATAGTCATCAAAACAACATGGAACTGGCACAAAATAGAGATATCAATCTATGGAATAGAATAGAGAATCTAGAAACGGACCCAGCCACTTATCGTCACTTGATCTTTGATAAGCTTAATAAAGCATGCACAAAATAATTCCTGTTTGATAAACTTAATAAAGCATGCACAAAATAATTCCTGTTTAATAAATTAAACCAGTTTAATAAACTGAAACTGGACCCATAGCTCTCAACATTGACATTGATTATCTCAGAATAAAATATTTAAATTTAAGATATAAAACAGGAGGAGGAAGGAATTTGGCCAATTTGAGGCAGGTTTTTCCAGAGACTCCTGTCCAGAGAGAGAGATACTGGAGAGAAGTGGACTCGGTGAAGGTGAAGTTGGGGAGCTGAACTTAGAAAGAAGATAGACAAGAGCACATCATCTTTCCTGAGGCAAGCTGACTCCAAGAAGAGAATCCAAGAAAGCAAATTCCAAGTAAGCCCATCACCAATAAAAAGAGAAACCCTCCCCCAAGTGGGATGCTCTGTGTAAGTGAGCAATGAATAATAGCAGTTATTATTTTACACTATGGGAGGGAGTTGAGAAACACTAAACCTCCTTCTCCAGGGAGATCCCAATTGTAAGCTTAGGTATCATCCTGCCTGACATCAAATTGAACAAATATTTTTCCCCCACAATCCTGAACTTCCAGTCCACCTTTCAACCCTTGCCTGGATGTCTGAATGTCTGACCCCTGCAGAGCGCAGAGTGTATGGCAATTCTCTGACAGGCCTGGTGATTGTGTGGCCGGTTGAACAGCTGTGTGGAAACAGTAACACCAGTGGAATCAGGGGTTAGGGAGAGTGAAGGATTTGCAGGAGAGAGGGATTCACAGTAAACATGTGTGGACATCCTATTCTGACTATGGTAGGTGAACTTTTCTGGCTCCCTCACTCACCAGAGGTTGCTGGTGATGGTGCATGGCAAGGGCAGAGGCACTGGTGTCCCTGGACTGACTTTGGTGGGTGCTGACTCTGTTGCTCACAAGAGGGAACCAGGCTCTAGCCCCCCAGGTTTGCAGGATAGAGCTGACTGTGGATTCCTACTGTTGGGTGGCAGGAGACCCTTTGAACTCCCCCTGCTGAGCACTGATTGTACAGTCCAGGAAAATCGGATTAGAACCCTTGACCTTGGTGGTCCACCTGGAGACCCTGTGAGGTTGAGCTGTGCTTGTTGTATAGTGGGGAGGGACTGATTCTCCATGTCCAGATATCTCTGGTGGATGACAGGGCACCACAGTTGCTTGTATCACTCCCAGCCTAATGCACAACTAATATTTCAACCTAACACCACAACTCGTTAGGATTGGGTAGAGGCTGGCTGACTACAAGACAGAGCCAGCTTGTGTGCTATCTCACTAAGCGATCCTCGGAGTTTCTGGCTGAAGCTCTGAAAGGGACCTTCATAAGTCTGTATGGGATAAGTCAAAATCACCAGTCCTAGCTCATTGGTAAAGGTGCTCTGAATCTAACCTCAGCCAACCAGTTTTAATTGACAAACTGCAGAAGATATTCATGGAGCAGAACCAGTAGAAGAACAGTGGTAATATGAATAATCAGAGTAAATCAACTCCCTGAAGAAAGTAAAAAGAGTTACAATGGAAGATGCCATTCATAGACAAGTGGCTGAATTGTCAGAAACGGAATTCAGAGTATAAATGACAAATAAGATGAATAGAATGAAGGAAAAGATGAAAAAAGAAATCCAAAAGTAGCTAAAAAAATTGTCTCAAGGAATTAATGAATTCAAAGACAAAATCGACAAGGATATGGACATAATGAGAAAAGAGCATAGCTCAAGGAAATGAAAAAGTTTCTTTGAGGAGCTTCAAAATACAGTAGAATCTCTCAGTAATAGAGCTGAACAGGTGGAAGAAAATATCTTTGAAATTGAAGAGAAGGCTGTTATCAATCCCAAACATTCAAAGAGGCAGATAAATGGAAAACAAGAACAAATCATTTCCTTACAGAATTGGGGGACCATTCCAAAATATCAAAAATCTGACTTATTAGGAATTCCTGAAAGAGAAGAGGATGGTCCTAAAGGCACAGATTCTCTACCCCAAGATATTATGGAGATGAATTTTCCAAACATTGCAAGAGATACCAAAATTCAGATAGATAGTTTCAGAACCCAAGTATTACTGAATCCAAATAAAGCATCTCCCAAACACATTGTAATTAACATTCCCCCAAATTAGTATAAAGGAGAAAATCCTGTGACAGCCAGACATAAGAAAAGCATCACCAGAGAGGAAGAAATATAAGGTGGACTGAAGATCTTTCAGCTGAAACTTTTCCAGTCAGAATAGGATGGTTACTGACTTTCAATCTTCTAAAGAAAACGAACTTTCATCCTAGTATCCTGTATCCAGAAAAACTGAGTTTCATTTGTGATGGAGAAATCAAATATTTTATGAATATATACATGTTACAGAAATGTTTCAAAACTAAACCAGCCTTCCAGGAAATACTCAGACCCATTTTTCCATAAAGACAAACACAACGGTCTACCACCAAAGTAAACTCACCCAGAATTTATCAAAGAAAACATAACTTCCACATGATGAAAGAATTAAAAATATTCACTAGACTTTTGAAAAACATGATGGCCAAAACACTACCACACCTATTCAGTTCCCATTAGTGTAAATGGCTTAAATTGTCCTCTAAAGAGGCACAGGTTGGCTGACTGGATACAAAACCTCAGATCATGTATCTGTTGAATACCAGAGATTCATTTTACCTCAAAGGATAAAAAAAGACTCAAGGTAAAGGGATAAACTTCTATAATATAGGCAAATAGAAATCAGAAAAAAATCAGGAGTGAAATCTTATCGACAGATACAAGTGTTTTTAATCCAAGAAAGGTAAGGAAAGACAAGGCTGTACAGTACATATTTGTCAAGGGAAACGCTCAAAATGAAGAAATTTCAATAATTAACATTTAGGCACCCTACCTAAATGCTGCTCAATACAGAAAGTAAACCCTAATGGATATGAATAATTTGATATCTTCATGCACTATGATAGTTGGAGATTTTAACACCCTTTTGGCAGTTCTGGATAGACCCTTCAAGAAAAACTGAACAAGGAAATAATAGACTTCAATGTGACCCTAGTAGAAATGGACTTAATGGACACCTATAGAGCATTTTAGCCTAATTAAATTGATTACACATTCTTCCCATCAGCCTATGTTTCATCTTCCAAAATTGATCATATCTTACGAAACAAGTCTTATCTCAACAAATTTAAAAGAATAGTAACTATTCCTTGTATCTTCTGGAACGATCAAGGCATAAAAATTGAAGTCAACAGGAACAAAAATCTTCATACTCAAACAAAGTTATGAAAACTAAATAACTTAGACTCAATTATAACTGGGTCAAAGATGAGATTAAAAAAGAAATCATCAAATTTTTGAACAAAATGATAATGGAGACACAAGTTATCAAAAGCAGTAGCTACTGCAAAGGCAGTCCTAAGAGGGAAATTTATAATTTAGAAGATTTCATCAAGAATACAGAAAGAGAGAAAGACAGCATCCTAATGGGTCATTTCAAGCAACTAGAAAAGGAAGAACAATCCAACACTAAACCTAGCAGAAGAAAAGAAATAACAAAAATTATAGCAGATAATATTATATTAAAATTATAGCCTATTTTTAATTCATAGCAGAATTAAATGAAATTGAAAACAATAGAATTATTCAGAAGATCAACGAAACGAAAGGTTGGTTCTTTGAAAAGATTAATAAAATTCATAAATGGTTGACTAGTTTAAACAGAAACAGGAAGTGAAAACTTTCATAATGTCAATGAGAAACAATAAAGGAATAAAACAATAAATACCACAGAAATTAAAATAATTCTCAATGATTACAAAAACCCCTCTATTGTGAGAAATATAATAATCTGAAGGAAATGGAGAAATACCTGAAAGCACACCACATTCCTAGACTCAACCAGAAAGAATTACCAATTTTCAGTAGATCTACATCAAGTGCTGAAATACCATCAAGTATGCAAAATCTCTTAAAAAAGAAAAGTTTGAGACCAGATGGCTTCACATTAGAATTCTACCAAAACTTCAAAGAGGAACTACTACTTACATTCCACGAGCTTTTCCAAAACGTAGAAAAAGAAAGAATCCTCCCCAACACATTCTATGAAGCAAATATAACCTTGACCCCCAAACCAGGAAAGGACAGAACAAAGAAAGAAAATTATAGACCAATATCATTAATGAATATCAATGCAAAACTACTCAGTAAGATCCTAGCAAACATAATTCAACAACACATCAAGAGAATTATACATCTTGGTTGGGCACACATAGCACAGTGGTTAGAGTGCCGGCCCTGTCCACCTGAGCTGGCTAGTTCAAACCTGGCTTGGGCCTGCTAAACAAACTATAACAAAATAAATTATGCATCACAATCAAGTTGGTTTTATCCCAGTGTATGTAAATCTGTAAAAATAACACACCACATAAATAAAATTGAAAACAAAGACTTTATGATTCTATCAGTTGATACAGAAAAGGCTTTTGATAAAAAGATGCTGTATCCTTTCAGGATTAGAACACTGAAGAAAATAGGCTTAGATGGGACATTTCTTAAACTGATAGAGGCCATTTAGAGCAAACCCAAAGCCAATATCATATTTTTATGAAGTCATTTTTACATAGATCATAAATATAGTTATGCCATTATGGGATTTGATGTGTTGGTTATTTGTACAAATTGGAGTGCTTACATCCTACTAATCAACATAGCTTACACCTCATTTACCCAATTGATCCAACTTGTACTTGCAATGTGCTCCATAGGTGTGGTCCCCCTACTAACCCTCCCTCTATCAACCCACCCCTTCCTCTCCCCTCTACCTCCCATTCCCTCCTTCATCCAAGGCTATAATTGTGTTTCATTTTTCATATGCAAGTGTGAGTGATTATAAATTGCTTTCACAGTAGTACTGAGTACATTGGATATATATATTTTTTATTCCTGAGATACTATATATCATATTGAATAGAGTAAAATTGAAAATATTTACACTCAGATCTGGAACTAGACAAGGATCACTAATGTTACCACTGGTATTCAAAATAGTACTGGAAGTCCTAGCCATCACAATCAGGTAAGAAAAGGGGATCAAGGGTATTCAAGTGGGGTCAGAGGAGGTCAAATTCTCACTATTCATGGATGATACAATCTTATACCTGGAAAACCCTAGGAGCTCAATTACAAAGCTCTTAGAAATGATCAAGGAATATAGCAGTTTCTCAGGATACAAAATCAATACTTACAAAATGGTAGCCTTTACATGCCCCAACAAAGTGCAAAAATATAATCAAGGACTCTATTCCTTTACAGTAGTGCCAATGAGATGAAATATCTGGGAATTTATCTGACAAGGGACACGAAAGATCTCTATTAAAAAAAATATGAAATCCTGAGGAAAAAAATACCAGAAGATGTTAACAAATTGAAAAACTTATGATGCTCATGGCTGGGAAGAATGAACATTGTTAAAATGTTCATACTACCCAAAGCAATCTACATATTTAATGCAATCCCTATCAAAGCACCAATGTCATACTTTAAACAACTTGAAAAACTAATACTTCATTTACTATGGAATCAGGAAAACACTCAAATACCTAATACATTACATAAAAATAAAAACAAATATTGAGGCATCACCTTACTAAACTTCAGGCTATACTACAAATCTACAGTGATCAAAATAGGTTGGTACTGGCACAAAAATATTGAGATAGATATATGGAATAGAGTAGAAAATCTAGAGATCAAGCCAGCCACATAGCATTATCTGATCTTTGATAAGCCTCACAAAACCATGCACTGGGGAAAAGATTCCCTATTTCACAAATGGTGCTGGGTGAACTGACTAGCAAAATGTAGAAGATTGAAAGTGGATCCTCACACTTCACCACTAACCAAAATTGATTCTCAGTGGATAAAAGAGTTAAATTTAAGCCACTAAACTGTAAAAAATACTAGAATACAATGCAGGGAAAATGCTTGAAAATGTTTGCCCAGGAAAATTTTTATGAGGAGGACTCCTCTTCAATTAAAACAACACAAAAATATATTACTGGTATCTGATCAAGCTAAAAAGCTTCTTCATAGCTAAGGGAACTATAACTAAAGAAAACAAACAGCCTTCAGAATGAGAGACTATTTTTGCATGTTATGATTCTAATAAAGGTTTGATAACAAGAATCTACAGAGAACTCCAATCAATAAGAAAAGAAAAAGCAACCCCATTTTTTTTGTGCACAGGAGATTTGAACAGAAACTTTTCTGAAGACCTACAAACACATGAAAAATGCTCATCATTTTTAATCATCAGAGAAATGCAAATCAAAACCACTTTGAGATATCACCTAACTCCAGTAAGATTAGCCCACATCACAAAATCACAAAACCGTGCATACATGTGAAGAGAAGGGAATACTTCTACACTGCTGGTGGGATTGCAAAGTAATAAGGCCTTTTTGGAAAGAAG